>NC_085009.1:32884136-32909136 GCF_963854185.1 Sardina pilchardus | reverse complement strand
AGCAAATCAAATCTGGCAAGTCAAATCTGGTCCAAAGACAGTCGTCCACTGACATCTAATATGCAAACTGCTTCTCTATAGATTCCCTGTGCTGTGGCTCATCCACAAAATCATCATAGCCTACTGTAGATTCATTAACATTCAAAAGCAAAGTATGAAGCATTACAATGAATATGAGCGTACTCAAGTACAATGAATATGAGTGTACTCATGTGCAATGAATATGAGCGTACTCAAGTGCAATGAATATGAGCGTACTCAAGTGCAATGAATATGAGCGTACTCAAGTGCAATGAATATGAGTGTACTCAAGTGACAGGCGCTGCTAGCATACTCTGCCAATCTGAATATAAAAATGTGCAAGTGTAAGAAATTGTCATACAGTAACCCTTTTGGTATTGCAGTTATGTAAGTCCACCACAAGGTGGTAATTGTCATACAGTAGCCCTTTTGGTATTGCAGTTATGTAAGTCCACCACAAGGTGGTAATTGTCATACAGTAGCCCTTTTGGTATTGCAGTTATGTAAGTCCACCACAAGGTGGTAATTGTCATACAGTAACCCTTTTGGTATTGCAGTTATGTAAGTCCACCACAAGGTGGTAATGTTGCACTTCAGCGACGCTTTTTGCTCTAAACTGAACTTCCTGTTTGACTGTACCACCATCCCTGACCAAGGGGGGGGGGGTCAAAATCCCTCTTTATGCAGAGCAGAGGCATCGACTGTCCCATGGAAGTGTGTGGGCATAGATCAGAATTTCACCACATATGCTATGATCTTGCTTCTCTAGAGTTAGGAAGGTGAATTTGGGGCACAACATTTTTTAGCACTTTAGAACATTCCAGTCTGGAGAATATGGCCTTTATATCAGGTGTGCCCCTGTTACCTATTCTGCTGCAAGCACATATGAATTCACCCCTGTTATCTATTCTGCTGCTGTTGGCCTTTATATCAGGCGTGACCCTGTTACCTATCCTGCTGCAAGCACATATGAATTCACCCCTGTTACCTATTCTGCTGCTGTTGGCTGGTTGCTACGGTACGTCTATGCTCTACTATACCTTGACAACACATCCGCTGGCCAGCTGAACCAAATCCTGTGATATCTAATGACAAAATAAGAAATTAAAATAAGAATACAAGAGAAATTGAAAACTTTCATCATGCCTGTCCCCGAGTCTTTCTGATAGAATTGCAACATACTAAACCATATTAAAGCTTTCTGAATCGTGTGTGTGTGTGTGTGTGTATGTGTGTGTGTGTGTGTGTGTGTGTGTGTGTGTGTGTGTGTAGGGGATACTAAAACATATTAAGGCTTTCTGAATCATATTTCATGGCAACTGTGCCCAACTCCCAACAGGAGAGAAATGAGAGATTTGCATGGTGCTTTTTCCAGTAGGCCCATTAGCCTGTTTCATTTGCATTGAGCTTATGCACTAACCCAGCTGATTTCACCCATGGGTTGTGCTGGTTATAGCTCATGCACTAACCCAGCTGATTTCACCCATATCTCATGCTCCAAAATCACTGAGTAAATGTGTCTGCGACCCGTGACATTTCAGAATTTGATAAAGCACTGACATGAGATGCATTTGTGAAATGCACATTTCTGGTGGGTGTGCTATTAGGTTTTGCATGTTTTCTACATTAGAAGCACTTGCTCACTTGCCGGGTCTGACGTTTTACATTGATGGCAGTCACTAGGTGGCATTACATAACAAACATGTAGGGTACAATGATACTTCCAAGTTATTAGCTTAAGACATATTTTTTTTTTCTGATATGCAGGGCAATGCAGATAACAGAAGTTATCCTAAAATCTGCTTTCTGCCTACCTGCTCAGGGGGACAGGCTAGGGGAGTAGGGCTTTACCAGAATGAATTAGGCATATCAGCATCAGCCTCATCATAGTATCTAATATTTAGGCATATCAGCATCAGCCTCATCATAGTATCTAATATTTAGGCATATCAGCATCAGCCTCATCATAGTATCTAATATTTAGGCATATCAGCATCAGCCTCATAGTATCTACTATTTAGGAACATTTCAGACCAACCTTGAATTTCCCCTTGGGGATCAATAAAGTATCTATCTATCTATCTATCTATCTATCAATTAACCAAGGAGCTTTAGCACTTAAGAGCTTCTTAACGAATCTGGGAAACGCGGCCATTATCTATTAACCTTTAAAGTTTCATTCAATGCACTGTGACTTTGTAACACATTCTCCTGTTTCTGTGGTAAAATACTAAAATCACAGCATATTACAACATAATAAACATCATTAGTGACATCTTGGCATCATGTTTGTCAAATTAAAAAAAAGAAGAGTATTAAAATTGATCATGTGATATCAGTGTTTTTGCCATTCTTTCTGTTGCCAGTTGGTGGCACTATCCCAAATATGCATTATGGACATGTAAATATCATCATTACCATGGTATTCAATGACCTGTGAAATGTACTGTACTGTGTTGGGCAAGTTACTGAAAATTGGTAATAAGTTACAGTTATAGTTACTTCTTTTAAAAGTAATCAAATTACTTGACCAGTTACTGTATATCAAAAGTAATTAGTTACTAGGGAAGGTAACTTTTAAGTTACTTTTATGTCTGCTTTCTAAATGTAAATATGAACAGCACTGTACATTCAATCAACTTATTATATGGCTCTCTAGAATGTTGAGGGAGCTCCCATTCACTTTGAATGGGCCTCTCAACGTTCTACCGGTCCGTTATATTTGCATAATGACCGCTCCGAAGGTATAATGACCGCTGCCAATGGCAACGGGTTCACTCCGCTAGTTGTTGCGGAAGCCACGAAACGGTAGCCAAGTCATTGCTAAAGACACATTGAGATAAGTTTATTTTCTCGTTTTGGCAAGTATACAGCCATATAATAAGCGCGATAATGTATAGAACGCCGGTCATTATCTGAAAATAATTCCCTTCAGTACGAAGCAAAACCCCTCCGCTGCGCGTCGGGGTTCTGTCCGTCCTGTCGGGAATTATTTTCCGATAATGACCGGCGTTCTATACATTATCCCTTACATATTCAACTCTGCCCGGCTTAACGGCTGCACTGCAGTCCGTGTGAAGTCTAGCTTTGGTTGTTTGCATGGAGTGGCGCCTTCAGCATTCGTAGGGCTGGGGTCTTTCAATGCTCATTGATTGATTTGATCGGTGTATCATTGCGCCACCCGGCGATGTCAGATCAGAAGCAGCTGAAGTAAGCCTATCTTGACTTCTTGTCTCCAAGCGTTCATTTTTCACAAAAGAGAGTAGTGTAAAGTAACTAACTCATTTATATTTCAGTAATTGTAATTGCGTTACTTGATTTAAAAAAATACTTAGTTACATGCTCGTTACCGCTAAAAGTAGTGGAATTACAGTAATGCGTTACGCCCAACACTGGAAATGTAAAACATTTCAAGCGAAGCGATGCAAGGTGAATTATGACACATTTATTGTTTATGTGAAAGGGTATTAAAAGTCATAGTTTCACCATTTCTTCAAATTACAACATATAAGGAGGGAAAGTAATCTCATCGCCCCCTACTGGTTGCGTTCCTAGAGGCTAGCGGGAGTGGATGGGATTTTCTTTTAGAAGAAATATTAGGGCCGGGACTTTAGCGCGTTAATTACGATTAATTAATTACACAAACATTAATGCGTTAAAAAAATTGACGCATTTTAATCGTATGCCTATTTATTTTTGCACCGCGGAACGTTTCTCACTGGATGAGTTTCAGACGGACCGATTATACTGGAGCACCAAGTAACGCGCATGAGTTCGGTTCAGACAAAACAAACCACAGTGGCACAGTGAACATGAACAAAGAAGCTGATGTGACCGCGTTGGTTGGCCCCGTGGATGGGAAATGTTGTTACAAAAAACGAACGGATGGAAGCGTAGATAAGAGCATGGTTGTGTGCAACCTATGCAACAAGGACGTATCACCGCAGGTATCACCTCAGTGCAAAACATAAAGCAGCTAGCTGCTAGCGTGGACAAAGTATTGTGATTCTCCAGACACTTGAGGGAAACCTCTGAGCTTTATTTATGAAACAAATAGCAACCGAGTTGCTGTTACAGCCACAACTCACGCTTATAACAGTAATCCACCGCACCTAATTCCATGTCCAACTTTCATAGACCTAAAAGAAACTTCACACTCAGAACCGCATACAAGCACACACGCACACACGTAAACTCCGCCCCCCAGTTCCCCTTAAAGGGACACAACAATTTCATGAACTCAACTCAAGGTAACAGGTGACACAATTAACAGGATATCACAGTATTATAGTTTACAGAAGGTCTACCTAGGCTACATGAATTTCTGAAAATGTACTATTTCTAAATATGGTATTGCTACACTTTATGGCAAAAATTGCACTGGTCTGTTGGACTTATTAATAAACAATATTTTTGTTGCTTAAGCTTAGGCCTATGTATTCAGTCATTATCCAATAGTAGGCTATACTAAAAATCCATGTGAAAAAAAAATACTTCTCACTGTTCTCAGGTCATATATTTATATACAATTAAAATGCGATTAATTTCGATTAATTAATTACAAAGCCTCTAATTAATTAGATTATTTTTTTTAATCGAGTCCCAGCCCTAAGAAATATATCTCGGCCCACAATGGGAAGTTAGTTAAATGCCTTCAATATGCTATGCATTGGGGTCAGCTCTAGTGCTTCTAGTGGTCATGCTTTATTTTTTAAAGAGGAACTATGCAGGATTGGCAGTGTATGCCCAGCTTTAGGAGAAGTGCGTAAAAATGGATCATGTCCAAAACGCACAAAATCTCAATTACCTCACTTTCTGTGGGCGTTGCTAATGACATGTATGCAAAAGTTGTTTGTTTTAGGTAGAAACATACACCTGACAAATTTGGTGTGTGTCGCTAAAAGTATACAGTATGCCAACAACAAGTCGCAGTGACTTACTGTAAGGAGGTGGTCACACTAGAGGTTTCTATTTACAGAAAACACTTGACCTGGGTGTTTTTTCAAAAGAGAAAAAGCCGACAGGGTTTTTTTTATTTCCCCAAAACAGCACCGAACGTTCATTTAAGTTCCCATGACAACTGCCGTTCTAGAGCACAAGTACACTACCCGTAGCCTACGTTACAGTTACGTTACGTTCTTTGCTACTGGTTAGCATTAGCTTGCCAGGTGAGCGGATGAAAACTGAAAATGAATACTAACAATTATGCCCCAAAATCCCACCAATCGACCTCCAGATGGTCTCCTTATGGTAAATGTTGTGGTATATAACTTGTTGGTCATGTCGTATAGCTCTACATGTTTTCTCAAAAGAGCAACTAATTGTTCGGCTGGCATCTTTTTTCTTTGTTTGATCGCCATTTTTTTCTTTTGGAAAATGTTTTCTTTTGGAAAAAAGAACTTCAGTAAAGTTTTCACTATGACGCAAACTCTCGTTCATTGGTCAGCTGTCAAAAAAACACTTGACGTGGGGTGTTTTTTCTTGGAGAGTAGAAATTTCTCAACTTGAAAACAACCCAGGGTAGGTGGGAAAAAACGCTGGTGGCGTTAACCCTAGCGCTAGGTGGCACTAACTCTATTGGTGTGTGTGCAGGCCTTCATCCCTGTGTATTCTATTGGTGTGTGTGCAGGCCTTCATCCCTGTATATTCTATTGGTGTGTGTGCAAGCCTTCATCCCTGTGTATTCTATTGGTGTGTGTGCAAGCCTTCATCCCTGTGTATTCTATTGATATGTGTGTGTGCAAGCCTTTGTGTTTTCTATTGACACTTTCAAATCCCATTTCAAAGCCCATCTCTACTCCTTAGCTTTTAACTCAGTTTAAGCCCCCCCACCACCACCTCACCCTAGATTTTAGATGCTTAACTTCTTTACTCTGTTTATCTATCTTTATTGCTTTGTTTTTATGGGTTTTTTCTATACTTTATTTTACTATTAATTAGGGCCGGGACTTTAGCGCGTTAATTACGATTAATTAATTACACAAACATTAATGCGTTAAAAAAATTGACGCATTTTAATCGTATGCCTATTTATTTTTGCACCGCGGAACGTTTCTCACTGGATGAGTTTCAGACGGACCGATTATACTGGAGCACCAAGTAACGCGCATGAGTTCGGTTCAGACAAAACAAACCACAGTGGCACAGTGAACATGAACAAAGAAGCTGATGTGACCGCGTTGGTTGGCCCCGTGGATGGGAAATGTTGTTACAAAAAACGAACGGATGGAAGCGTAGATAAGAGCATGGTTGTGTGCAACCTATGCAACAAGGACGTATCACCGCAGGTATCACCTCAGTGCAAAACATAAAGCAGCTAGCTGCTAGCGTGGACAAAGTATTGTGATTCTCCAGACACTTGAGGGAAACCTCTGAGCTTTATTTATGAAACAAATAGCAACCGAGTTGCTGTTACAGCCACAACTCACGCTTATAACAGTAATCCACCGCACCTAATTCCATGTCCAACTTTCATAGACCTAAAAGAAACTTCACACTCAGAACCGCATACAAGCACACACGCACACACGTAAACTCCGCCCCCCAGTTCCCCTTAAAGGGACACAACAATTTCATGAACTCAACTCAAGGTAACAGGTGACACAATTAACAGGATATCACAGTATTATAGTTTACAGAAGGTCTACCTAGGCTACATGAATTTCTGAAAATGTACTATTTCTAAATATGGTATTGCTACACTTTATGGCAAAAATTGCACTGGTCTGTTGGACTTATTAATAAACAATATTTTTGTTGCTTAAGCTTAGGCCTATGTATTCAGTCATTATCCAATAGTAGGCTATACTAAAAATCCATGTGAAAAAAAAATACTTCTCACTGTTCTCAGGTCATATATTTATATACAATTAAAATGCGATTAATTTCGATTAATTAATTACAAAGCCTCTAATTAATTAGATTATTTTTTTTAATCGAGTCCCAGCCCTACTATTAATATTTTACTTACATATTATTCTCACTGTATCTACTCTACCATCACTTTGCATTGCTATTTTGGTTTCATTATTATTATTATTACTTACTAATCTTTACTATGTTTCTTTAAAGTTACTTTATAATTATTTTACTTTATTTTTATTTTTCTTTTCTTTTCTTTTATTTTACAGCACTTTGGTCAACTGTGGTTGTTTTTTGTTCTATATAAATAAATTGACATTGACATTGTGTGTGTGTGTGTGTCCCTGTGTATTCTCTTGCAATCAGCAATCTCCTAATCAATGCAGCAGAATAATGTGTGTGTGTGTGTGTGTGTGTGTGTGTGTGTGTGTGTGTGTGTGTGTGTGTGTGTGTGTGTGTGTGTGTGTGCAAGCCTTCATCCCTGTGTATTCTATTGGTGTGTGTGTGTGTGTGTGTGTGTGTAAGCTTTCATCCCTGTGTATTCTATTGATAGTGTGTGTGTGTGTGTGTGTGTGTGTGTGTGTAAGCCTTCATCCCTGTGTATTCTATATGTTTTTCTTAATATGGTCACACAGTTAACCAGGACTAATTTAAAAGAACTTCCCCCAACAATAGCAAACAAATAGATCAACTGTAGAATGTCAAAAAGATGAATTTACATTGAGACGTAAACACTCAGATGCATAAACGTGTATGCATGCAGGCGGACAGACAGAGAGTTTTACATACACTCATAGTCTAACTGATCACACCTTTTGACGTTTGAATGTGAAAATCACCATAAGCAGGTATTTGGCATTTTATCATTAGATGATGAAACACATGAAGATTAATAACAGTTTTGAGACAGTCTGGTCTGCTCTTCATTATTGCATCACTTGTCATTATTGTAATAAAAGCTGTTTTCATTATCATTTTTCAAATACTATTGTATTAATAAAACAAAAATCTATTATCATGACAACCCCAAGTAGTTAATTACTGTAGGTAATTAAGCCCCAATTAGTTAATTACTGTAACAGGGTCTTACCTGTCAGATAGCTCTGTAGCTGTGTCCCTATGGTCACCCCTTCTGGTTACGCTGCTTGCCTCTGTGAGAATGACACCACTGTGACTGGTGCGGCGATTTACATTGCTGGTATGTTTCTCTTCATGCAAAATCACCTTTGCTACACCGCACACAGATCTCATTGTTTTCTACAGACACGCAACTCTGCCGATATCTTCCTGCACCAACAATAGGCTTTTGTTTACTGTAAATGTGTTTGGAACATGCACAGAATAAACAGGAGATACTGTAGGTGCATCAGCTTGATGACCAGAGAAGGTTCTATGGGTTAGAAGAGCATTCAGCAAAGAGCCTGTTGTCACGGTAACCAGAGGTCTCAAGAAGAATATTTTATTTTGATTAAAAGTGTTTCTGAAGGCCCCGGCCGTGGCGCAACTGGCTGGGGCACCTGCACCGCCACGCCGGCGACCCGGGTTCGATTCCCGCCTCGTGCTCCTCTCCGCATCTCACCCCACCGCTCTCTCCCACTCACTTCCTGTCTCTCTCTACTATCCTATCATTAAAGGCATAAAAGCCCAAAAAATATACTTAAAAGAAATACACTCAAAGTTGACATGTGTGTGTATGTGTTTGCATAAATGGTCCCGTACTGGACTGGGTCTCTTTGTTTTTGTTGTGGTTGGTTTGTTTCCTGTTTTGCCCTGACAACAGACCAACAGCTCACAATGTTCTAGCTGCCATTTGCAAATATCTTATAGGAATTTGAATCTAGCCTTGAGACAGTGTTTAGGAGATGCAAATATGTTCCCTGGAAACAGACTGTATGTGTGCGTGTCTGTGTGTGTGTGTGTGTGTGTGTGTGTGCGTGTCTGTGTGTGTGTGTGTGAGTGTGTGTGTGTGTGTGTGTGTGTGTGTGTGTGTGTGTGTGTGTGTGTGTGTGTAAAAGCTAGGGAGAAGAGGTAAGTCTTTAAGTTGGATTTAAAGCTAGTAATAGTGGGGCAAGATTTGACAGTATCAGGAAGGCTATTCCAGAGTTGGGGGGCATAGACAGAAAAAGCTCTGTCACCTTTGGATTTAAGTGAAGCAGAGGGAATAGAAAGAAGACATTGTGAGGAAGAACGAAGAGGTCTAGGAGGACAGTAAGAAATTAAGAGATCACAGATGTATTGAGGTGCTAAATCATGTAAGGCTTTATAAACAAAGAGCAGAATTTTTAAATTAATTCTTTGTTCAACAGGGAGCCAGTGAAGTTTAGCCAACACAGGTGTAATGTGGTCATGTTTCTTAGATCCAGTTAGCAATCTTGCTGCAGCATTTTGGACAATCTGGAGTCTGTGCAGGGTTGACTTAGTTAAACCTACATACAATGAGTTGCAGTAATCAAGTCTAGATGATATGAAGGCATGTATAAGGACTTCTAAATCACTGTAGTAAAGACAGGACTTAAGTTTGGCTATTAATCGAAGCTGGAAAAAACTCCCTTTGACCACGCTGTTGACTTGCTTGTTAAAAGTCAAAGCAGAGTCTAGGAAAACACCTAGGTTTTTAACAACACTGTGGTGGTTAACAGACAGAGGGCCAAGAGCCTTGCTAAGAGTGTTGACAGAGTTTGATGGTCCAAAAATGATCACTTCTGTTTTATTTTCATTAAGCTGTAAAAAATTGTTAGCCATCCAATTCTTAATGTCACTGAGACAAAGAAAAAGGTTGCTCAATGAACAGGAATTTTCAGGTGCCACTGGTATATAAAATTGGGTATCATCCGCATAGCAGTGGTAACGAATATTGTGACGGTTAAAAATGGACCCCAGGGGAAGCATATATAAAGAAAATAACAGAGGCCCTAAAATAGAACCCTGGGGGACACCACACTTAATGGGAGCAGATGATGACAAAGCATTACCTAAATGCACTGAAAAAGATCTATCAGTTAGATAGGATCTGAACCAAGTTAATACAGTGCCTTGCAGACCGACTTCAACATCCAGGCGTTTTAAAAGGATATTGTGGTCAATAGTGTCAAAAGCAGCACTAAGATCTAATAAGACCAGAAGGGCACAGGAACCAGAGTCAACAGAGAGCATTAAATCATTATGGACCTTAAGTAATGCAGACTCTGTACTATGAAGTGGTCTAAAACCAGATTGAAACTTGTCGAGGATATTAGAAGTGTTTAAATAGGAAGAGACCTGAGACAGAACAACTTTTTCTAAGATCTTTGATAGAAAGGGCAATTTAGATATGGGCCTATAATTTTTCAAATCAATAGGATCAAGGCTAGGTTTTTTCAGGAGAGGTTGTACAATAGCGTGTTTAAAGCCAGAGGGTACCACTCCATTAGTCAGAGAGCTGTTAATGGTACTCAAAACAAAAGGGCAAATGGCTGCAAAAACTTCCTTGAAAAGGTGAGATGGGAGAATATCAGAGTGACAAGAAGAGGGCTTCATATGAGAGACCACATCAGACAGCTGTGAGGAGGAGACTGGTTGGAACTGTTGGAGGCGGTTAATAACAGACTGGCACAGAGCAGGATCAGAAGTTGAGGGTGAGATGTGAGATTTTATGATGTCAATTTTGTCAATAAAGAAATTGAGAAACATCTCACAGGTTTCTGTTGTAGCAGGCAGAGAGGATATGGTGGAAGGAGGATTAATGATAGAATTAATTGTGTTAAACAACACTTTAGGTCTGTGAGCATTTTTGTTAATAAGCTTAGCATAGAAATCTGCCTTCGCTGCTTTGACTGTGTTTTGATAAGCCTTAAGAGTAGATACATGAGAAGGTGTAGCGTTTGTGTGTGTGTTCGTGAGAAGGTGTAGTATGTGTGTGTGTGTGTGTGTGTGTGTGTGTGTGTGTGTGTGTACGTGAGAAGGTGTAGTATGTGTGTGTGTGTGTGTGTGTGTGTACGTGAGAAGGTGTAGCGTGTGTGTGTGTGTGTACGTGAGAAGGTGTAGTATGTGTGTGTGTGTGTGTGTGTGTTACGCAATAGCGCATTCTACCGTGTTTGCGCTGTTGCGCAATTTGCTTTTACGCTCCTGTCCCTTTTGCTCCCCTACAGGCCGTGCGTCCCGTTGCGGCCCGCTGAGGTCCTGGTTAATTGTGGGATGGGCGCTTTCTATAAAGACGCCCCATCTGACGTCCGGACGCTCTCTCTCTGACTCGCTTCCCACTTCCCGTCACGGACGCAGGCTTTGTGGTGCCGCGCTGGCGCCACGTCGTCCATTGTTCTTTGTCCTTTGTTTAGCTTTTGTCTTACGTTAATTATTGAGTTTGGCCAACACGTTTTCCCCTTATGGGTTTAATGTTAGTTCCTTATAATTTAATAATTCGTATATAGCAGGTGGTATTTGGGTGTCGGGTTTTCACGTTATTAGTTTAGGTTTAGGTTCAGTGTAGTATTTAGTGGACCCCGGAAGACTCACTGGAAATCATTGTCTTTTGGTTGATCGCGAGTTGAGGCAAGTACACCTTTCCCCACAGTTATGTGTGGCCAGGGTCCTTTCTGTTTTGTCATTTTTACTTTAGTACCACCTTGCTTCGTTTATGTCTGAGTTACGTTCATTTAATAAATTACATTTTTGTTACACGTCACCGTTTGTCTCTGGCCTCAATGTGTTATGTTGTTCCTTCTCCTTAAATTGAGGGACTCGTAACATATTATGGGGGCTCGTTTAGCCGGGTTTTGACCCATTTTTTGTCGTTTTTGGCATTTTTGAATAGTTCGATTTTCCTCTTGTGAAAATCTTTTTCCGTGGTGGTCGCACTGCGCGCTGTAAGTGCGCATTCGTTTGTTGCGATCGCCCTTTGTTGCTTATGTGCCATAGATTTTCGGTGATTTTTGTAGTGTAATTTTTCTCTACTTGCTGTCCGTTTAGGGAGTTTTGTGTGTTATTCGCAATGTTTGATTTAGACGCGTTTATTCTCGCTCCTACAGAGGATGCGTTGTTAACTGTTACGCGCGATGACCTAGTTAGAATTGCTGGCCACTATAAGCTTGCGGTGACTGGTAGTCCTTCTAAGGCCGAGCTTCAGGTTGCTCTTCTTGAAGACTTACGAAGACTTGACGTGCTTGGGAAAGTGTCTCCTGGTGCACCTGCGCCGCCTGACCAGGGTACAAGTTCTCCTACTGAACCTTCACCTTCGCCTTCACCTGCACCTTCGCCCAGTAAAGCTACACTAGAATTAAAACGTTTAGAGTTAAGAGAAAAGGAAATAGCATGGGAACGCGAAAGAACTCAGTTGGAGGCTGATAGACAGATAATACGAGAACGAGAAAGAAGAGAACACGAATTGAAGTTGAAAGACATCGAGAGTAAGCAGGTAGTGCGTATTAAAGAACTTGAAATGAAGGCCCGTGAGGCTGGTGTTTGATTTAAGCCAGATCATTTTGACATAAGTCGTAATATTCGTCTCGTTCCACCTTTCAGTGGGACCGAAGTTGATAAGTTTTTCGCACATTTCGAGCGCGTAGCAACTACATTTAAATGGCCCAAAGAAATCTGGACCATGACGTTACAATGTGTTTTCTCCGGGAAAGCCCAAGAAGCTTATTCCTCTTTAACACTCGAAGACGCAGCAGATTACGAAAAAGTTAAACATGCTGTTTTGCACGTCTATGCTCTTGTGCCAGAGGCTTATCGACAAAAGTTCCGCAGTTATCTCAAACCCGAGGCGCTCTCTTATGTCGAGTACATGAGAGAGAAAGAATTGTTGTTTGATCGATGGCTTAGTTCTCAAGAAGTTACAACTTTCCAATCTCTTCGTGATTTGATTATTCTCGAGGACTTTAAAAACACTCTTCCTCAAACAGTCGCCACCCATATCAGTGAGCATAAAGACCTGACTCCTGCTCGTGCAGCCGTGCTTGCCGACGAGTACGTGCTCACCCATAAGCGTGTCCCTTCGAATTCTAAGTTTTCACAAAACGTTTCTAATCATCCAAATGTGTCCAAGACGTTTAGAGAAACCGTGCCTGTTTCTACCCGCTCCCCAGATAGGCGTCCGCAGGTATCTAGCGCTGCAATTCCGACCTGCGCCTACTGTAAGAAACGCGGTCATGTTCTGGCTGAGTGTTATTCTCTAAAGCGTAAAAATAAGGCAGCAAGTCAACCAGCTTCCTATAGATCAGAGTTGGGTTTGTGCGTTTCAAACCTGCCTCTGAGTAAGGAAGACGCCACTACTGATCACAGTTTTGCGCCTTTTATAATGGATGGTTTTGTCTCTCTGCCCAGTGAGCCTAGTGAGCGCATTCCGATAAAAATTCTGCGTGATACTGGCGCCTCACAGAGCTTTATTTTGCAAGATGTATTGCCTTTCAGCGATAAGACTTTTACTGGTGATAGTATTCTTGTACGTGGATTCGAAATGGGTTATGTTACTGTCCCCCTGCATGAGATTTCTTTAATGTCTGACTTAGTCGCCGGTAATGTTACCGTGGGCGTACGCCCCTCCTTGCCTATTGAAAATGTAGCCGTGCTACTTGGTAACGATTTGTGCGGTGGTAAAGTCTTGCCTGGCCCCATTGTATCTCATGCATCACTAAACACATGTACTGATGACCTGTCTATTGAATTTCCTGAGGTTTTTCCCTCTTGCGTTGTTACTCGCGCTATGGCAAGAAGCGCAAAAGAGACTGAAATTGAGGATCCGCTTGATTTAAGCGATACTTTTATTGCTAGTCCTTCACTCTCCAGCGATGGCGGTTTACTTCAGAATTTTGCTTCACTACCGTCTCCTTCTGATGTTCCTAATTTATCTATGAGTAGAGAGCAGCTTATCCAGGAACAGAAAAACGACCCGTCTCTGTCTTCTCTCTTTTCCGAAGCTACTTCCGAAGAAGACATTGAGCATTCGCCGCACGGCTATTTTATTCGAGATGGTGTCCTAATGCGTAAGTGGAGGCCTCTTACGGCTTCAGCGCAAGATGAGTGGAGGGTTCTTTTTCAAATAGTCATTCCAGTCTCATTTCGTGATGACATTTTGAGTGTAGCTCATGACCATCACTTCGCCGGTCATCTAGGCGTAAATAAAACTACAGACAGAATTTTACGCCATTTTTTTTGGCCAGGTATCAAAAGAGATGTTGTGAGATATTGCCGAACATGCCATTTGTGTCAGGTCACTGGAAAACCTAACCAGGTGATTCCACCGGCGCCTTTACGGCCAATTCCTGTCACATCCGAGCCATTCGAACATGTTATTTTAGACTGCGTTGGTCAATTACCTCGAACGAAGTCTGGTAATCAATGGTTACTCACGATAATGTGTTCTCTGACTCGTTTCCCGGAAGCAATCCCGCTCCGCAAAATCACAGCTCCTACCATCATCAAGGCCCTGATGGGTTTCTTCTCTCTTTTCGGCCTGCCGAAAACCGTTCAGACAGACCGCGGTACCAATTTCATGTCCCATGTGTTTGCACAAGCTATGCGCCAACTCGCAGTCCATCACGTTACATCCACCCCCTATCACCCGCAAACGCAAGGTGCACTCGAGAGGTTCCATCAAACCTTAAAAAATATGCTTAAGTGTTTTTGCCTCGAGTTTCAACGTGATTGGGATGAAGGTGTAGCGCTCGCTCTTTTTGCCGTGCGCGAGGTGGTGCAGGAGAGTTTGGGTTTCAGCCCATCAGAACTCGTTTTCGGGCATACGGTTCGTGGTCCTTTAAAGCTGTTAAAAGAGTCCTGGCTCGCAGAGCCCAAAGAATGTCTCAGTTTGTCTAATTATGTGTCCAACATGCGCTCTAGGCTCAGTCGTGCATGTCAGTTAGCTAAAGACAACTTGGGTCTCTGTCAGAAGAGAATGAAACAGAGATTTGATCAGAAGGCTGTTTTCCGAAGTTTCAGTCCGGGTGATAAAGTTCTGGTGTTGATTCCTGTGATGGGCTCCGCTTTGCAGGCTCGTTACAGTGGCCCGTATCGTGTTGAACGACGAGTGAATGATCTGAATTATGTCATCTCCACTCCAGATCGAAGAAGAAAATCCACACTGTGTCATATTAACCGTTTGAAGTTGTACTGTGATCGAGCAGAAGGCTCAACTCCTGAACAGAAATCTCCTTGCACTTCAACTGTCGTGAATGACGACGCTCGCGCAACGAAAGTGGCGCTGTCCAAGAGGAGTGGTGCTGAAGTTGTTTCTTCGTTGGTGGTCACAGCACAGGTTGACAGTGCGACTCCGTTGGTACAGCAGGGTGCCGTGGCGGGTGCTTTGTTGGAAGATGAGGGTCGTACTCCATCAGTTGAGGTTATTGAAGGCAGAATGAAGAATTCTGAAGTTCTTAATGACCTAAATTCATTCTTGTCCAGTTTATCCACATTAGAGCGTAATGATTTAATCTCCTTGATTAAAGAACATGAGGATTTGTTTCCTGATGTGCCTCGTCGCACAACGGCAATTGTGCATGACATTGATGTGGGGTCCGCATCCCCAATCAAACAGCATCCTTATCGCACAAACCCCCAGAAAAGGTTGTTGTTTCAGAGTGAGGTAAAATTCATGTTGAAAAATGGCATTGCAGAACCTAGTATTAGTCCCTGGAGTTCGCCATGTTTACTTGTTCCTAAGAGTGATGGTTCTATGCGTTTTTGCACAGATTTTAGAAGGGTTAATGCAGTCACAAAGCCTGACAGCTACCCATTACCACGCGTTGATGACTGTGTTGATCGTCTCGGCTCAGCTGTATTTGTCAGCAAAATTGACCTGCTGAAGGGTTACTGGCAAATTCCGCTGGCCCCTCGTGCCAAAGAGATCTCGGCCTTTGTGACGCCAGATTACTTCCTGCAGTACACCGCCATGGCTTTCGGCCTTCGTAACGCCGCCGCCACTTTTCAGAGGCTCATCAACGGCGTTCTTGATGGCGTCCCAAACTGCGAAGCCTATCTTGATGATTTGGTGATTTATAGCGCCACCTGGCCTTCACATATGGCCCACCTCTCCTCTGTGTTCCAGCGGTTGTCAGAAGCGAATTTAACCATCAACCTGGCTAAATGCGAGTTTGGCCAGGCGACCGTGGTATATCTGGGTAAAGTCGTTGGCCGCGGGCAGGTGCGCCCTGTCCAGTCCAAAGTTGAGGCAATTTTGAATTATCCTCCTCCAACCACTCGTCGCGAACTCCGTCGCTTTCTTGGCATGGTAGGCTACTACCGGTCATTTTGCAAAAATTTCTCTGCCATTGCCTCGCCCCTCACTGATTTGCTCAGCTCGAAGGTGACCTACATCTGGACTCCACGGAGTCAAGCCGCTTTCGAGTCTGTTAAAGCACTGCTGACTACTGCGCCTGTGCTAGCCGCTCCTGATTTTTCCCGGCCATTTTCCATCGCGGTCGACGCAAGTGATTTGGGAGCAGGCGCTGTTCTTCTGCAACAGGACAGGGATGGTCTTGAGCACCCTGTCTGTTTCTTTTTGCGGAAGTTTAACCGCCATCAGCGTGCTTATTCGACCATAGAAAAGGAAGCACTTGCTCTTGTGCTTGCCTTCCAGCACTTTGAGGTGTATGTTGGTGGTGCTGTATGTCCAGTTGTGATCTATACAGATCACAACCCCTTGGTTTTCCTCGATCGCATGCGCAATTCTAACCAGCGTTTAATGCGATGGAGTTTGATTCTGCAAGGTTATAACTTGGAGATTAGACACATTCGAGGACGCGACAATGTAGTTGCAGATGCATTGTCTCGTGCTTGATGTGAATGTCACTGTAAATAAATTGTGGGATAACAGGTGTTAGAAAAAAAAACAAATAATAAAAAAAAAATGTTTTGCACATTTAACCCTCTTTATTTTTTCTGTTACAGCTTAGCAGTTTTTGAAATTGCTGGAGGCTAAGTAGTTTACTCATTGCTTACTTTTGTTAATATGTTTATTTCTAAATATTTATTCATTATATTGTTAATTTGAAACCCCAATTTATTTTCTTTAAGGGTGGGGGTGTTACGCAATAGCTCATTCTACCGTGTTTGCGCTGTTGCGCAATTTGCTTTTACGCTCCTGTCCCTTTTGCTCCCCTACAGGCCGTGCGTCCCGTTGCGGCCCGCTGAGGTCCTGGTTAATTGTGGGATGGGCGCTTTCTATAAAGACGCCCCATCTGACGTCCGGACACTCTCTCTCTGACTCGCTTCCCACTTCCCGTCACGGACGCAGGCTTTGTGGTGCCGCGCTGGCGCCACGTCGTCCATTGTTCTTTGTCCTTTGTTTAGCTTTTGTCTTACGTTAATTATTGAGTTTGGCCAACACGTTTTCCCCTTATGGGTTTAATGTTAGTTCCTTATAATTTAATAATTCGTATATAGCAGGTGGTATTTGGGTGTCGGGTTTTCACGTTATTAGTTTAGGTTTAGGTTCAGTGTAGTATTTAGTGGACCCCGGAAGACTCACTGGAAATCATTGTCTTTTGGTTGATCGCGAGTTGAGGCAAGTACACCTTTCCCCACAGTTATGTGTGGCCAGGGTTTCCTTTCTGTTTTGTCATTTTTACTTTAGTACCACCTTGCTTCGTTTATGTCTGAGTTACGTTCATTTAATAAATTACATTTTTGTTACACGTCACCGTTTGTCTCTGGCCTCAATGTGTTATGTTGTTCCTTCTCCTTAAATTGAGGGACTCGTAACAGTGTGTGTGTACGTGAGAAGGTGTAGCGTGTGTGTGTGTGTGTACGTGAGAAGGTGTAGTATGTGTGTGTGTGTGTACGTGAGAAGGTGTAGCGTGTGTGTGTGTGTGTGTACGTGAGAAGGTGTAGCGTGTGTGTGTGTGTGTGTACGTGAGAAGGTGTAGCGTGTGTGTGTGTGTGTGTGTACGTGAGAAGGTGTAGTGTGTGTGTGTGTGTGTACGTGAGAAGGTGTAGTGAGTGTGTGTGTGTGTGTGTACGTGAGAAGGTGTAGTGTGTGTGTGTGTGTGTGTACGTGAGAAGGTGTAGTGTGTGTGTGTGTACGTGAGAAGGTGTAGCGTGTGTGTGTGTGTGTACGTGAGAAGGTGTAGCGTGTGTGTGTGTGTGTGTGTGTGTACGTGAGAAGGTGTAGTGTGTGTGTGTGTGTGTACGTGAGAAGGTGTAGTGAGTGTGTGTGTGTGTGTGTACGTGAGAAGGTGTAGTGTGTGTGTGTGTGTGTGTACGTGAGAAGGTGTAGTGTGTGTGTGTGTGTGTACGTGAGAAGGTGTAGCGTGTGTGTACGTGAGAAGGTGTAGCGTGTGTGTGTGTGTGTACGTGAGAAGGTGTAGTGTGTGTGTGTGTGTGTGTGTGTGTACGTGAGAAGGTGTAGTGTGTGTGTGTGTACGTGAGAAGGTGTAGTGTGTGTGTGTGTGTGTGTGTGTACGTGAGAAGGGGTAGCGTGTGTGTGTGTGTGTACGTGAGAAGGTGTAGCGTGTGTGTGTGTACGTGAGAAGGGGTAGCGTGTGTGTGTGTGTGTACGTGAGAAGGTGTAGCGTGTGTGTGTGTGTGTGTGTGTGTACGTGAGAAGGTGTAGTGTGTGTGTGTGTGTGTGTGTGTGTACGTGAGAAGTTGTAGTGTGTGTGTATGTGAGAAGGTGTAGCGTGTGTGTGTGTGTACGTGAGAAGGTGTAGCGTGTGTGTGTGTGTGTACGTGAGAAGGTGTAGCGTGTGTGTGTGTGTACGTGAGAAGGTGTAGTGTGTGTGTGTGTGTGTACGTGAGAAGGTGTAGTGTGTGTGTGTGTGTGTGTACGTGAGAAGGGGTAGCGTGTGTGTGTGTGTGTGTACGTGAGAAGGTGTAGCGTGTGTGTGTGTGTACGTGAGAAGGTGTAGCGTGTGTGTGTGTGTGTGTGTGTACGTGAGAAGGTGTAGCGTGTGTGTGTGTATGTACGTGAGAAGGTGTAGCGTGTGTGTGTGTGTGTGTGTGTGTGTACGTGAGAAGGTGTAGTGTGTGTGTGTGTGTGTAAGTGAGAAGGTGTAGTGTGTGTGTGTGTGTGTGTGTACGTGAGAAGGTGTAGTGTGTGTGTGTGTGTACGTGAGAAGGTGTAGCGTGTGTGTGTGTGTACGTGAGAAGGTGTAGTGTGTGTGTGTGTGTGTGTGTACGTGAGAAGGTGTAGTGTGTGTGTGTGTGTACGTGAGAAGGTGTAGTGTGTGTGTGTGTGTGTGTGTGTACGTGAGAAGGTGTAGCGTGTGTGTGTACGTGAGAAGGTGTAGCGTGTGTGTGTGTGTGTGTACGTGAGAAGGTGTAGTGTGTGTGTGTGTGTGTGTACGTGAGAAGGTGTAGTGTGTGTGTGTGTGTGTGTGTGTGTGTGTACGTGAGAAGGTGTAGTGTGTGTGTGTGTGTGTGTGTGTGTGTGTGTACGTGAGAAGGTGTAGTGTGTGTGTGTGTGTACGTGAGAAGGTGTAGTGTGTGTGTGTGTGTGTGTGTACGTGAGAAGGTGTAGTGTGTGTGTGTGTGTGTGTGTGTACGTGAGAAGGTGTAGCGTGTGTGTGTGTGTGTGTACGTGAGAAGGTGTAGTGTGTGTGTGTGTACGTGAGAAGGTGTAGTGTGTGTGTGTGTGTACGTGAGAAGGTGTAGTGTGTGTGTGTGTGTGTGTACGTGAGAAGGTGTAGTGTGTGTGTGTGTGTGTGTACGTGAGAAGGTGTAGCGTGTGTGTGTGTGTGTGTGTGTGTGTACGTGAGAAGGTGTAGTGTGTGTGTGTGTGTGTACGTGAGAAGGTGTAGCGTGTGTGTGTGTGTGTACGTGAGAAGGTGTAGTGTGTGTGTGTGTGTGTGTGTACGTGAGAAGGTGTAGTGTGTGTGTGTGTGTGTGTGTACGTGAGAAGGTGTAGTGTGTGTGTGTGTGTGTGTGTGTGTGTGTACGTGAGAAGGTGTAGTGTGTGTGTGTGTGTGTGTGTGTACGTGAGAAGGTGTAGTGTGTGTGTGTGTGTGTGTGTGTACGTGAGAAGGTGTAGTGTGTGTGTGTGTGTGTGTGTGTACGTGAGAAGGTGTAGCGTGTGTGTGTGTGTGTGTGTACGTGAGAAGGTGTAGTGTGTGTGTGTGTGTGTGTGTACGTGACAAGGTGTAGTGTGTGTGTGTGTGTACGTGAGAAGGTGTAGTGTGTGTGTGTGTGTGTGTGTGTGTACGTGAGAAGGTGTAGTGTGTGTGTGTGTGTGTGTGTGTGTGTGTGTGTGTACGTGAGAAGGTGTAGTGTGTGTGTGTGTGTGTGTGTGTGTGTGTGTGTACGTGAGAAGGTGTAGTGTGTGTGTGTGTGTGTGTGTGTGTGTGTGTGTGTACGTGAGAAGGTGTAGTGTGTGTGTGTGTGTGTGTGTGTACGTGAGAAGGTGTAGTGTGTGTGTGTGTGTGTGTGTGTGTGTGTACATGAGAAGGTGTAGCGTGTGTGTGTGTGTGTGTGTACGTGAGAAGGTGTAGCGTGTGTGTGTGTGTGTGTGTGTGTGTGTGTACGTGAGAAGGTGTAGTGTGTGTGTGTGTGTGTGTGTGTGTGTGTACGTGAGAAGGTGTAGTGTGTGTGTGTGTGTGTGTGTACGTGAGAAGGTGTAGCGTGTGTGTGTGTGTGTGTGTGTGTACGTGAGAAGGTGTAGTGTGTGTATGTGTGTGTGTGTGTACGTGAGAAGGTGTAGTGTGTGTGTGTGTGTGTGTGTGTGTACGTGAGAAGGTGTAGTGTGTGTGTGTGTGTGTGTGTGTGTGTGTGTACGTGAGAAGGTGTAGTGTGTGTGTGTGTGTGTGTGTGTACGTGAGAAGGTGTAGTGTGTGTGTGTGTGTGTGTGTGTGTGTGTGTGTGTGTGTGTACGTGAGAAGGTGTAGTGTGTGTGTGTGTGTGTAGGTGAGAAGGTGTAGTGTGTGTGTGTGTGTGTGTGTGTGTGTGTGTAGGTGAGAAGGTGTAGTGTGTGTGTGTGTGTGTGTGTGTGTGTGTAGGTGAGAAGGTGTAGTGTGTGTGTGTGTGTGTGTGTGTGTACGTGAGAAGGTGTAGTGTGTGTGTGTGTGTGTGTGTGTACGTGAGAAGGTGTAGTGTGTGTGTGTGTGTGTGTGTGTGTGTGTAGGTGAGAAGGTGTAGTGTGTGTGTGTGTGTGTGTGTGTGTGTGTGTGTGTGTGTAGGTGAGAAGGTGTAGTGTGTGTGTGTGTGTGTGTGTGTGTGTGTGTGTACGTGAGAAGGTGTAGTGTGTGTGTGTGTGTGTGTGTGTGTGTGTGTGTAGGTGAGAAGGTGTAGTGTGTGTGTGTGTGTGTGTAGGTGAGAAGGTGTAGTGTGTGTGTGTGTACGTGAGAAGGTGTAGTGTGTGTGTGTGTGTGTGTACGTGAGAAGGTGTAGTGTGTGTGTGTGTGTGTGTGTGTGTGTGTGTGTAGGTGAGAAGGTGTAGTGTGTGTGTGTGTGTACGTGAGAAGGTGTAGTGTGTGTGTGTGTGTGTGTGTGTGTACGTGAGAAGGTGTAGTGTGTGTGTGTGTGTGTGTGTGTGTGTGTGTACGTGAGAAGGTGTAGTGTGTGTGTGTGTGTGTGTGTACGTGAGAAGGTGTAGTGTGTGTGTGTGTGTGTACGTGAGAAGGTGTAGTGTGTGTGTGTGTGTGTGTGTACGTGAGAAGGTGTAGTGTGAGATGTATTTATGAAGGCGGATCCTCGTAAAACATCCTCGCATGTGATTTGATAAACCACTTGCCTGTTATCTTGAATGACGTGCTAGGCTTCTTCAAGCTCTTGCCAAACCCGGTCGGAAGAAGAGTAAAAACATCCTTGCCACCAATAAATGTCTTCAAAACTATTGTCTGTTAATCTTTTAAAGAATGAATACTCGATACATTCGACAAAACGGTTGAAATAGCAGAATCAATGTCAGCACAAGACTCCTCGCTGCGTACCACCATTGTTATTTGAATCAAACACTCGCTTCGTTGCTCCTGATTGGTTGCTCATTTTTTGATCACTAGCAGGGGTTTGGATTGCCCTCGCGTCCAGACCCTTGTGTGGAGCTCAGTGAAACGCCTCTGGTGGAGCATGGCGGAACTACAAGGGTCTGGCGAGAGTCAGGCTATGCAAGATCATCAGTGCTGTTTCAAATAAATAATAGTAGTAATAACAATAATAATAAAAACGATTGCTGGCTGCCATTTCCGATTTTAAGAAACGGACTGTATTGCTGGAAGTGATGCAATCATTTAGAGAATATGATGCAGCTTGCCTCTACGTCCACTGGTCCAGTCAGCTAGTGCAGGAAAATCTACGGCTCTTTACTATATAGTTTTTGAAACCTGCCACAATCTTCTCAAAAATGTCAGCACAAACCCTTAATCTCAAACAACGTTCACCTAAACCAATCACCTCAAAACAATTGTACCTGTGGTGAAAACCAAACAACCCACAGCCACTACACAGTCTTTTGAAAGGCCTATAACGAACAACATGCAAGGAATCCAAAACTAACTTACCATGCAACTTGCCATAGGCAGTTAGCTTCAATTAACTCCGGGATCTCCTAATATGGGCAAAGATGGCAGCTTTGGATCCTTTTTGTAGGCGAACTTCAGAGGTCTAGTTGAGGAGACTTTATATAGCGTACATCGGTATAAGTGGGCCCTGGACACCTGAAGTCCCATCCCTATGACTGCCCTACCATCGCCTGTTGCGGTCCCCTTGAGTCCCATCCCTATGACTGCCCTACCATCGCCTGTTGACAATTTCTAATCTCTATAGACAATTCATTCCACTGGACTATTTGAACTTGCTGACACTAGATGACATTACTGTCCTATACTATGTTCCATCATGCTATCTCTGCTTTGTGTGTTAAGCTGTGTGTGATTGACTGTATGTGTATGTCTATGGCAGACTGTAGAAACTGAATTGCCCTGCGGGGATCAATAAAGTCTCCTGTATCTGTATCTTACTGTCCTGTAAATGACCCTAGGCAGATGGGTCAGGCCCTTGAGTCGTGGATCTGTCCAAGGTTTCTTCCTGTACGAATCTCCAATTCTAGGGAGTTTTTCCTCACCCCGGTTACTCATTGGCTCTCTCTGAATGTGTAACACTCTGTAAAGCGCCATGAGACATGTGTAATGTTATAGGTGAAATTAAAATCCCGTCATCGGGAAAACGTTTATTTAAAGTTTACTGTAAGTATTTCCTGGAGACAGCCCTTACAGTTTATATAGCCTATGCTGATCTCCATAAGATCTACCGGTACTACAATTTAGGGTCAGTCTCTAAACACACTTGTATTTATCAGACAGATTACAGTATCCTCACTTGTAGTGCATTTAGGCCACAATGAGCCCTAGGACTTTGGACCACAATCAATACATTTGATAACAGAGGCTCTTTGCATGTTCTTCTCTGCTCTGGAGACTTTCCTTCCTAAATGCTTAGCTGAGTTGGCTTCTCCTGGGTGTAGCAGTGCATTGTGCAGTGTGTTTTTGCCCATAAACAGTGTGTTAGAAAGTAAGCCTTCAAACGGACAATTACCCGCTCATGTGAAGCCACCTCTGTAGGCTGATGCCTCTGGCGCAAGGAGTTTGATGTATGTTTGATTACACAGGGGAGGCAAAGAAACATGAAAATACTCCAAGATGGTCTTTTTACAAACCCCTAACCAAGGGTTTTGATTTTTATTAAGTACAAAGAAGAATAAAGCAAAATACAATTGAAGGGGGATGCGACATACCTTTTCGATCTGGCTGAAAATGCCCAGGCTGGTTCTTATCCTGTCTTGTTATGAGCATGAGCTACCAATTCTCTATTCTGACACCTCTTGTCTATTAGAACTTGTGTTGACCCTTTACTGGCCTACCTTCTTTCACTGTTGGTACATCATGTTCTACTCACATTTCATTTAGCATAACACACTTTAAATCTAACACAACATATTTTTATATCTAAGCAAACACACTTAATGTTTCATAAGCAAAACAATGTTATGCTTTAAGAAAACAAATCTCTAAGTCTAAGGAAAAACATTTTAAGTCTAAGTTGTTTCACACCGGTTATCTGATCATTGCAGCATTCGCACATTTTTATTTGTTTTGGAGCAAGCTGGATTTAAGCAGTTTTATGACTTTTAATTGTAAGCTATAAGATGTTTTCGCTTTTTAAACTTAAAAACACAAATGGTTGACCTGAGGGGTGTTTCACAAAACCTAGATAAGGGATTAAGCTTTTTGTTATCCTAGATGAATTTAGCCTTGGTCTTGGTAAAATACTCATTTATGTCTTTTGAGATGTTTGATGAATAGCCTACTGTAGTAGTTGATGGAAGTGGAGAGGATGTTTTATGGTATTTTCAACTAATTCTGTTATGAAGACAATATAAAGGAAAAGTCATACTATGTGCATCTTTGCAGTCACGAGCGCTTTCTTACGTGCCGAGACAAGGAGGCACTCACACGTGGGTGCAAATGTTCCCTTACAAAAGTTAAATGTAGGAAACTTGTGGGTGATTTATGGAAAACAAATGAGCTCACTAGAAAATATTACCAGAAATCTGCCAATGTTGGCCGGTAGAGGCAAACTTCCAGCAAAGTTCTGGCAACGATGAGTTTTGCCACTAACTAGTTTGCTGCAAGTGTGCGGCAACTGTTCACCAGAAACCATTCATTTCAGGAGGATTCATTTGCATTCAGTTGGTCAGCCACACCTACTCCTGCTGCTGGGTAAGCCAGTTTGTGATTGGTTCAGTTAGTCTGCCACACCTACTCCTGCTGCTGGGTAAGCCCGTTTGTGATTGGTTCAGTAGTCTGCCACACCTACTCCTGCTGCTGGGTAAGCCCGTTTGTGATTGGTTCAGTAGTCGGCCACACCTACTCCTGCTGCTGGGTAAGCCAGTTTGTGATTGGTTCAGTAGTCTGCCACACCTACTCCTGCTGCTGGGTAAGCCCGTTTGTGATTGGTTCCACACCTACTCCTGCTGCTGGGTGCCCGTTTGTGATTGGTTCCACACCTACTCCTGCTGCTGGGTGCCCGTTTGTGATTGGTTCCACACCTACTCCTGCTGCTGGGTGCCCGTTTGTGATTGGTTCCACACCTACTCCTGCTGCTGGGTAAGCCAGTTTGTGATTGGTTCCAGCAGATGTGGACAGGAAGCAGGAGAGATAAATGTGCAGGATTCCAGCCTGAGCTGCAGGGCGGAATAAAATCGATCCATTCTAATGACTCT
>NC_085009.1:32864136-32874136 GCF_963854185.1 Sardina pilchardus | reverse complement strand
AGATCCGAATCAAGCGCTTCTGTTTCTAATGCTGGTTGGGTAACATGTCAGATCCAAATCAAGCGCTTCTGTTTCTAATGCTGGATGGGTAACATGTCAGATCCGAATCAAGCGCTTCTGTTTCTAATGCTGGTTGGGTAACATGTCAGATCCAAATCAAGCGCTTCTGTTTCTAATGCTGGTTGGGTAACATGTCAGATCCGAATCAAGCGCTTCTGTTTCTAATGCTGGATGGGTAACATGTCAGATCCAAATCAAGCGCTTCTGTTTCTAATGCTGGATGGGTAACATGTCAGATCCAAATCAAGCGCTTCTGTTTCTAATGCTGGTTGGGTAACATGTCAGATCCAAATCAAGCGCTTCTGTTTCTAATGCTGGTTGGGTAACATGTCAGATCCAAATCAAGCGCTTCTGTTTCTAATGCTGGATGGGTAACATGTCAGATCCGAATCAAGCGCTTCTGTTTCTAATGCTGGATGGGTAACATATCAGATCCAAATCAAGCGCTTCTGTTTCTAATGCTGGATGGGTAACATATCAGATCCAAATCAAGCGCATCTGTTTCTAATGCTGGATGGTGGAGTGTAGCAACTAGAGTTGTCAAGACTGATTTTTAAATTCAGAGACAATAGTGCTGAGTGGATGCGTCCTTATACTTAGTAAACTAGGCCAGTCATTGGAATGGTTAATTGACTTATTTGGGGTTGAATGACGGCTATATCACTTCCCCCTAGCGCCTCTGAGTGGAAAGACCATGCATGCAAGTTTGTGCCATCGGGACTGGACAGTGGCACTGACAAACAGAGAGTCTCTAGCCGTACGATCATGCTCATGAAAAGGCAGACTGACCGATTGAGGAGTTTTGTAAAATATATACGCTAAAGCTGTAGGGGAAGCTCTGCAGGGAAACCTGCAAGTGTAAAACAAGCAGAAACGAAAAGCGAAACTGATGATGAAATCACCAAACCTGCATAGTTTCCCTTTAAATGTTCAGATCTGAAAAGCAAATCAAATCTGGCAAGTCAAATCTGGTCCAAAGACAGTCGTCTACTGACATCTAATATGCAAACTGCTTCTCTATAGATTCCCTGTGCTGTGGCTCATCCACAAAAACATCATACTGTAGATTCATTAACATTCAAAAGCAAAGTATGAAGCATTACAATGAATATGAGCGTACTCAAGTGCAATGAATATGAGTGTACTCAAGTGACAGGCGCTGCTAGCATACTCTGCCAATCTGAATATAAAAATGTGCAAGTGTAAGGAATTGTCATACAGTAACCCTTTTGGTATTGCAGTTATGTAAGTCCACCACAAGGTGGTAATTGTCATACAGTAGCCCTTTTGGTATTGCAGTTATGTAAGTCCACCACAAGGTGGTAATTGTCATACAGTAGCCCTTTTGGTATTGCAGTTATGTAAGTCCACCACAAGGTGGTAATTGTCATACAGTAACCATTTGGTATTGCAGTTATGTAAGTCCACCACAAGGTGGTAATGTTGCACTTCAGCGACGCTTTTTGCTCTAAACTGAACTTCCTGTTTGACTGTACCACCATCCCTGACCAAGGGGGGGGGGTCAAAATCCCTCTTTATGCAGAGCAGAGGCATCGACTGTCCCATGGAAGTGTGTGGGCATAGATCAGAATTTCACCACATATGCTATGATCTTGCTTCTCTAGAGTTAGGAAGGTGAATTTGGGGCACAACATTTTTTAGCACTTTAGAACATTCCAGTCTGGAGAATATGGCCTTTATATCAGGTGTGCCCCTGTTACCTATTCTGCTGCAAGCACATATGAATTCACCCCTGTTATCTATTCTGCTGCTGTTGGCCTTTATATCAGGCGTGACCCTGTTACCTATTCTGCTGCTGTTGGCTGGTTGCTACGGTACGTCTATGCTCTACTATACCTTGACAACACATCCGCTGGCCAGCTGAACCAAATCCTGTGATATCTAATGACAAAATAAGAAATTAAAATAAGAATACAAGAGAAATTGAAAACTTTCATCATGCCTGTCCCCGAGTCTTTCTGATAGAATTGCAACATACTAAACCATATTAAAGCTTTCTGAATCGTGTGTGTGTGTGTGTGTGTGTGTGTGTGTGTGTGTGTGTGTGTGTGTGTGTGTGTGTGTGTGTGTGTGTAGGGGATACTAAAACATATTAAGGCTTTCTGAATCATATTTCATGGCAACTGTGCCCAACTCCCAACAGGAGAGAAATGAGAGATTTGCATGGTGCTTTTTCCAGTAGGCCCATTAGCCTGTTTCATTTGCATTGAGCTTATGCACTAACCCAGCTGATTTCACCCATGGGTTGTGCTGGTTATAGCTCATGCACTAACCCAGCTGATTTCACCCATATCTCATTCTCCAAAATCACAGTAAATGTATGTGTCTGCGACCCGTGACATTTCAGAATTTGATAAAGCACTGACATGAGATGCGTTTGTGAAATGCACATTTCTGGTGGGTGTGCTATTAGGTTTTGCATGTTTTCTACATTAGAAGCACTTGCTCACTTGCCGGGTCTGACGTTTTACATTGATGGCAGTCACTAGGTGGCATTACATAACAAACATGTAGGGTACAATGATACTTCCAAGTTATTAGCTTAAGACATTTTTTTTTTTCTGATATGCAGGGCAATGCAGATAACAGAAGTTATCCTAAAATCTGCTTTCTGCCTACCTGCTCAGGGGGACAGGCTAGGGGAGTAGGGCTTTACCAGAATGAATTAGGCATATCAGCATCAGCCTCATCATAGTATCTAATAATTAGACATATCAGCATCAGCCTCATCATAGTATCTAATAATTAGGCATATCAGCATCAGCCTCATCATAGTATCTAACTAGATGCACCGCATAGCGGTACACAATATGACCGCCGCTCAGTTCTGCACATTCTCTCCAAAACGAATTACGCTCGTCAACTTTCCTGTATGGCTGGGATTATACTTGCTGTTAGACCAACCGTAAGCATATGCGCCCGTGTGCGACCTGCTGTGTCCGGTGTACAGACTCGCTGCAGCATTACGCACCCTACTGGAGGTCTTCACTAGGGGGAGAATAGTAACATCAGATGTGGATGTGGCCATGTGCCATTGTTTACTCTCATGATTGCCCCCAGCTTCGATGTCGATAATGCATCTTGCAGTCACCTTTTTTTGTAGTGATCGCCCCCTACTTTCGTATCAGTATTGCATCTCGCGGACGCGTCATGTTCGCTTGCGACGACGTGCACGACCGACGCACCAAACGACCGCAAAATACGCGAGGCAGTCATGATACGAACACGAACGCGTTGTCTGCAGCAAGTCTAAACCTGCCTTATCTCCGATTTGTGCAATATACTGTATGTATATCTCCTACTCTTGCAGCTCATGTGTATATGAGTGTGTGCATGTGTGAGTTTGCTTGTATAAAGATGTGTGTGTGTCTGTCTGTGTGTGTGAATGTGCATGTGTGCGCATGTGTGTGTGTGTGTGTGTGTGTGGAATCCGTGGAAGTGTGTTTATCTGTGCGTGTGAATCTGTTGATGTGTGTGTGCGAACTTAGTTACTTTTTAAACTGAGCCCCCTGCCGGCTCAACATAAAAATGCCAATCGGTTTTGCCAATAGCCTACTCACTATATTGGAATTTAACAGTTACGCCATTTTAACAGTAACGTCAGAACGTATAGAAGACATCACAACCTGCAAAAAGTAATTTCAGGGAGGTATCTAAAAAATACTTTAACCTACTGAGATACTGAAATACAGATGAATAGCCTATGTTTGTTCAATAATGTCTAGTCAGTATACCAAATAAGAGAGGCCTATAGATAGAAACTGTGGTAATAAAATATGAAGATTTTGGTAGTTTGGGCTTTTCGTGTATCCTTCTACTGTAGCCATTTAGCCATCTACTATAGGCCTGAATTATATGCCAATGAAATTACACTTGTTAAACTCACCTCAATAAATATTTTGCAATCATTTAATGGGCAATGCTAAAGTTACTGTTACAAACCAGCGGCAGAGTTGGCGGTCCAACGGCGGTAACCACCAGTGGCCCGCTGGAGTTTTGCTCATCAGTTCTCTGGCTGTCCACCGGCGGCTCAGAAGCGGCTCCAGATAAAGGGCCACCCTTTTGCCGCTTACTACCCACCAGCTTCTAATTGGCCTTATTTATGGCCATAATAATGAAAATGATGCACTAAAATAGCAATAATACATTATAACACTTTCCATTTGCCCTCAATCAGAACAATTTACAATTATTTACAGGAATTACCAAAGTTAGCAAATTTACTAAGGTGAAGACAGTGCCTGCTGATGAGAAACCTATAAATGTATTCTGTAATTTAATAATCCAATATAAAAACATTTATCCTCAGCAACTATCACACAGACTCACCACACATAGTATTAGGTTCAATACATTTTGTTTATTTATTTATTTTACTTGCTTTTGTTTATTTATTTTACATGCTCATTTACATGCTTTATTTATTGTACATGCTTAAACAATTTATTAAAATTATTTTTAATAATGATATATGTAACACACTCTTCAGATGTAAGGAAAGTAAAGATGCAAAGAAGTTGTGACAGACATTCATGGCTTGTTTCTCCCTTGATATTGGTGCCAGATTAATGAAAATGCAGTTCTACCTTGCTGGGGTGTTACTGGCAGCGTTGTGAGCGAATTTGACAGAGGTGTAGGTCTGATTGGTAAACTCTGAACAGATTAGAAATGAAAAGGCGTATTTAGTGAGATGATTACTGCAATGGCAGGGTTCATACAAAAAAAAAATTGAGCTGAATTTACTACCTTTTCACTACCATCAACATGTTTTCTACTACAAAAGCAAAAGGTGAAGAGTAATGTAATGCAATACCTTTCCGAAACACAATAACACATTTAAGAACAACGGGGATTTAACAATGGACAAAGCTACTGGCATTTGAACAGGGGTGTGTAGGCTGTCAATAGGCACTGTATTTACCGGCATGGCTGGAGTTGATGAAGCTTGCTGGGTGGTGGTGCTGGCAAAGGTGTAGTGGTCTGACTGGCAAACTCTGTTGAACAGATTGGATATGAAAAGACGTGTTTAGTGAGATGATTACTGCAATGGTATGACACCTGGCACGCTAACTAGCGCCTAAAGTACAAACACTTCTAAAGGATATTTCCACTTAATTTTCAGACAAACCAAGCAAGGGACCACATGTACAGACTCTATAAATACTAACCATGATGTCAGTTTTTTATTCAAATAACTTGAAAGAGATCGTCAGGTATAAATGCACCATGCTAGTGGCCAGTTCATTCATTCACATGCTGTTACATGCTAACTGGCGCCTAGAGTACAAACACTACTAAAGGATATTTCCACTTAATTTTCAGACAAACCAAGCTAGGGACCACCTGTACAGACTCCATAAATACTAACCATGAAGTCCGTTTTTTATTTAAATTACTTGAAAGAGATCGTCAGGTATAAATGCACCATGCCAGTTCATTAATTCAGATGCTGTTACATGCTAACTAGCGCCTAAAGTAAACACTTCTAAAGGATATTTCCACTTAATTTTCGGGCAAACCAAGCTAGGGACCACATGTACAGACTCTATAAATACATTTTGGAAACAGGTGTTGGCTAGAATTACGCTTTACATACAGTTTTTAAAATGAAAATAGTAGAGATATAGAGAAGAGATGTTTCACTTACCTAGTCCTAAGCCTGCTACTGGTGGTTTGAGTACTGACATTGTAGGCTATTCGCATCTGCTTGGATGAGTTTGATTGATTATGTTTCTAAACGTAAAGACATTTAACAACTTCTTTATCAGTCAGACGGTTACACAGTTACGTGCAAGAACAACAAGTCACGTAAGAGATGAAATCGTTTAGCTTACTGCAACATGAGAAATCAAGTAGTGTGAAACTAGCGACAGTAAAGAAAATTCCAATATGGCCGCCATTCGGAACTGAGAAATCACAACTCCATCTTCTTCGTTTGTCTTCTTCTCTCTGGTCTGATCTATCATTCACTGAGCAGCGCCAGCGCCACACACCAGTGGCAGCAGGCTGCAGTGTTTGAACGTGGTTGCATTAGTTCTGCTTTTGACGTTCTCATATAAAATCGTAATAAATACATAATTGTTTTATTTGGTAAGCACAGGGTAGCCACGGGGGTGCCAGTGACACAGCTACATGGGGCCATGGGGCCATTCTAGGCTTCAGTGTAGAGCAGCCACGTTGAGGGACCATTCACTAAATGCACACATAAATACATTTATTATAGCCCCCCATGGATGAAAGTCCACAAAACTTGGCATACTCCCAGAGGGTGTCAGGTTAATCATACACATGAAATTTGGTGCAGTTCATAGCATCTCATCTGAAGATAGGGGCAATTAAAGCAATATTACATTACATTTTCAATTTTTACCATGGGGGTGCAATTCACAAATGACTGGTTATAAGCTAAGTTGATCCGAGCTCTTGAGACCAACATACCATAAAAAATTTGTCATCCTCGGTGCCACGGTTCAGGTAGTTATGTAGGAAAAACTGCAATTTTTGGGCTTCGGGCGGGGCCAGCGCGGGGGGGGAGTGACCCCCGGGGATGAAACGAAATTTTTCCGTAAAAGTCTACTGGGGCTACATGCCCACCAAGTTTCATGTGCCCCGGTGTTACGGTGTCCCGGGAATCGTTGACCAAAAATTCAGAACCGATGACGAAAAAAAAAAAAAAAAAACTTTGACAACAACTATATGACCGCTTCGCTAGCTATGCTAGCGGCGGTCATAATAATTAGGCATATCAGCATCAGCCTCATCATAGTATCTAATAATTAGACATATCAGCATCAGCCTCATCATAGTATCTAATAATTAGGCATATCAGCATCAGCCTTATCATAGTCATAGTGTGAAGTCCAGCTTTGGTTGTTTGCATGGAGTGGCGCCTTCAGCATTCGTAGGGCTGAGGTCTTTCAATGCTCATTGATTGATTTGATCGGTGTATCATTGCGCCACCCGGGCGATGTCAGATCAGAAGCAGCTGAAGTAAGCCTATCTTGACTTCTTGTCTCCAAGCGTTCATTTTTCACAAAAGAGAGTAATGTAAAGTAACTAACTCATTTATATTTCAGTAATTGTAATTGCGTTACTTGATTTAAAAAAAATACTTAGTTACATGCTCGTTACCGCTAAAAGTAGTGGAATTACAGTAATGCGTTACGCCCAACACTGGAAATGTAAAACATTTCAAGCGAAGCGATGCAAGGTGAATTATGACACATTTATTGTTTATGTGAAAGGGTATTAAAAGTCATAGTTTCACCATTTCTTCAAATTACAACATATAAGGATGGAAAGTAATCTCATCGCCCCCTACTGGTTGCGTTCCTAGAGGCTAGCGGGAGTGGATGGGATTTTCTTTTAGAAGAAATATATCTCGGCCCACAATGGGAAGTTAGTTAAATGCCTTCAATATGCTATGCATTGGGGTCAGCTCTAGTGCTTCTAGTGGTCATGCTTAATTTTTAAAGAGGAACTATGCAGGATTGGCAGTGTATGCCCAGCTTTAGGAGAAGTGCCTAAAAATGGATCATGTCCAAAACGCACAAAATCTCAATTACCTCACTTTCTGTGGGCGTTGCTAATGACATGTATGCAAAAGTTGTTTGTTTTAGGTAGAAACATACACCTGACAAATTTGGTGTGTGTCGCTAAAAGTATACAGTATGCCAACAACAAGTCGCAGTGACATACTGTAAGGAGGTGGTCACACTAGAGGTTTCTATTTACAGAAAACACTTGACCTGGGTGTTTTTTCAAAAGAGAAAAAGCCGACAGGGTTTTTTTTATTTCCCCAAAACAGCACCGAACGTTCATTTAAGTTCCCATGACAACTGCCGTTCTAGAGCACAAGTACACTACCCGTAGCCTACGTTACAGTTACGTTACGTTCTTTGCTACTGGTTAGCATTAGCTTGCCAGGTGAGCGGATGAAAACTGAAAATGAATACTAACAATTATGCCCCAAAATCCCACCAATCGACCTCCAGATGGTCTCCTTATGGTAAATGTTGTGGTATATAACTTGTTGGTCATGTCGTATAGCTCTACATGTTCTCTCAAAAGAGCAACTAATTGTTCGGCTGGCATCTTTTTTCTTTGTTTGATCGCCATTTTTTTCTTTTGGAAAATGTTTTCTTTTGGAAAAAAGAACTTCAGTAAAGTTTTCACTATGACGCAAACTCTCGTTCATTGGTCAGCTGTCAAAAAAACACTTGACGTGGGGTGTTTTTTCTTGGAGAGTAGAAATTTCTCAACTTGAAAACAACCCAGGGTAGGTGGGAAAAAACGCTGGTGGCGTTAACCCTAGCGCTAGGTGGCACTAACTCTATTGGTGTGTGTGCAGGCCTTCATCCCTGTGTATTCTATTGGTGTGTGTGCAGGCCTTCATCCCTGTATATTCTATTGGTGTGTGTGCAAGCCTTCATCCCTGTGTATTCTATTGGTGTGTGTGCAAGCCTTCATCCCTGTGTATTCTATTGATATGTGTGTGTGCAAGCCTTTGTGTTTTCTATTGACACTTTCAAATCCCATTTCAAAGCCCATCTCTACTCCTTAGCTTTTAACTCAGTTTAAGCCCCCCCACCACCACCTCACCCTAGATTTTAGATGCTTAACTTCTTTACTCTGTTTATCTATCTTTATTGCTTTGTTTTTATGGGTTTTTTCTATACTTTATTTTACTATTAATATTTTACTTACATATTATTCTCACTGTATCTACTCTACCATCACTTTGCATTGCTATTTTGGTTTCATTATTATTATTATTACTTACTAATCTTTACTATGTTTCTTTAAAGTTACTTTATAATTATTTTACTTTATTTTTATTTTTCTTTTCTTTTCTTTTATTTTACAGCACTTTGGTCAACTGTGGTTGTTTTTTGTTCTATATAAATAAATTGACATTGACATTGTGTGTGTGTGTGTGTCCCTGTGTATTCTCTTGCAATCAGCAATCTCCTAATCAATGCAGCAGAATAATATGTGTGTGTGTGTGTGTGTGTGTGTGTGTGTGTGTGTGTGTGTGTGTGTGTGTGTGTGTGTGTGTGTGTGTGTGTGTGTGTGTGTGCAAGCCTTCATCCCTGTGTATTCTATTGGTGTGTGTGTGTGTGTGTGTGTGTGTAAGCTTTCATCCCTGTGTATTCTATTGATAGTGTGTGTGTGTGTGTGTGTGTGTGTGTGTGTAAGCCTTCATCCCTGTGTATTCTATATGTTTTTCTTAATATGGTCACACAGTTAACCAGGACTAATTTAAAAGAACTTCCCCCAACAATAGCAAACAAATAGATCAACTGTAGAATGTCAAAAAGATGAATTTACATTGAGACGTAAACACTCAGATGCATAAACGTGTATGCATGCAGGCGGACAGACAGAGAGTTTTACATACACTCATAGTCTAACTGATCACACCTTTTGACGTTTGAATGTGAAAATCACCATAAGCAGGTATTTGGCATTTTATCATTAGATGATGAAACACATGAAGATTAATAACAGTTTTGAGACAGTCTGGTCTGCTCTTCATTATTGCATCACTTGTCATTATTGTAATAAAAGCTGTTTTCATTATCATTTTTCAAATACTATTGTATTAATAAAACAAAAATCTATTATCATGACAACCCCAAGCAGTTAATTACTGTAGGTAATTAAGCCCCAATTAGTTAATTACTGTAACAGGGTCTTACAGTACCTGTCAGAAAGCTCTGTAGTTGCGTCTCTGTTGTCACCCCTTCTGGTTACGCTGCTTGCCTCTGTGAGAATGGCAACATTGTGACTGGTGCAGCGATTTACATTGCTGGTATGTTTCTCTTCATGCAAAATCACCTTTGCTACACCGCACACAGATCTCATTGTTTTCTACAGACACGCAACTCTGACGATATCTTCCTGCACCAACAATAGG
>NC_085009.1:32844136-32859136 GCF_963854185.1 Sardina pilchardus | reverse complement strand
GGCGATCGCGGTCACCCGCGGTCACCCGCGGTTATGGGTCAAGAAAAAATATTTTTAATGATATGCGGGTCATGTTTGGTCGGGTCGGTAAAAAAAATAAATTGTCATTTATATCGTACATAATTGTCTTTAGAAGAAAAAGACATAAGTTGCAGCATTCCCACTGAAACGCGATTCTATCCCCCACATTTTGTCACGAACATGTAGAAATGCACTTGTTGTTTCTGCGTAGACAGACCCTCGGCTACACTTGACATGCAGTTGTGTTCTGTTCTCAGAGCATATGCTTTCTCTGTCTATGATCTGCAGCTTTTATCTCGAACTGTTGGCCTCTACAGAAAGTGGCAGAATCGTCTACTGAGCAGCGAAGTTGCCGATGCAATGCGTGTTTCTCAAGTCTGATAATTTCCAGCAAGATCAAATGGTATTATGGAAAGAAAAATAAACTAAAAGTTTCCCAAATCAGGAAATATTTCTTAATTTAATGTCATCAAGGCATATAGCCTACAATTGGTATGAGCATGCAATATGTGCGTCCTTGCGCAACTTATACGCCTAGTGGCTCGTTGGAAAGCCCCACGTCTGCTCTTCCCCACGTCGTGCAATAAAGGGTTTCCCAAATTCTGAGCAATTATAGGCTATATATAATTAGGCAATATAGGCTATATTATTGTTTTACATGCATATGAGATACCAATTTTGCATAGCTCAATGACGCTACGACTAAGTTAGACTAGGCTACTTTTTACAATAAGCGGGTCGGGAAGCGGGTCGGGTCCTGTATTTCAATATTTTTTTTTTGCGGTCCGAGTTGCGGTCGGGTTAGTTGTAAACGGCGGGGCGGGGCGGGGCGTTCAGACACGTACCCGCGCATCACTGGTGTGTACGTGAGAAGGTGTAGTCGCTGCTGAGTGCCAAGTAGTTTGAAGCTGAAGGGCTGCAGGATCTAACCTGACTTTGGCCAGATCCTGTAGTTCGCTGTCTGCTTCACACAAGGATCTGGGACTTCTCGATAGGAGATGTATTTATGAAGGCGGGTCCTCGTAAAACATCCTCGCATGTGATTTGATAAACCACTTGCCTGTTATCTTGAATGACGTGCTAGGCTTCTTCAAGCTCTTGCCAAACCCGGTCGGAAGAAGAGTAAAAACATCCTTGCCACCAATAAATGTCTTCAAAACTATTCTCTGTTAATCTTTTAAAGAATGAATACTCGATACATTCGACAAAACGGTTGAAATAGCAGAATCAATGTCAGCACAAGACTCCTCGCTGCGTACCACCATTGTTATTTGAATCAAACACTCGCTTCGTTGCTCCTGATTGGTTGCTCATTTTTTGATCACTAGCAGGGGTTTGGATTGCCCTCGCGTCCAGACCCTTGTGTGGAGCTCAGCGAAACGCCTCTGGTGGAGCATGGCGGAACTACAAGGGTCTGGCGAGAGTCAGGCTATGCAAGATCATCAGTGCTGTTTCAAATAAATAATAATAGTAATAACAATAATAATAAAAACGATTGCTGGCTGCCATTTCCGATTTTAAGAAACGGACTGTATTGCTGGAAGTGATGCAATCATTTAGAGAATATGATGCAGCTTGCCTCTACGTCCACTGGTCCAGTCAGCTAGTGCAGGAAAATCTACGGCTCTTTACTATAGTTTTTGAAACCTGCCACAATCTTCTCAAAAATGTCAGCACAAACCCTTAATCTCAAACAACGTTCACCTAAACCAATCACCTCAAAACAATTGTACCTGTGGTGAAAACCAAACAACCCACAGCCACTACACAGTCTTTTGAAAGGCCTATAACGAACAACATGCAAGGAATCCAAAACTAACTTACCATGCAACTTGCCATAGGCAGTTAGCTTCAATTAACTCCGGGATCTCCTAATATGGGCAAAGATGGCAGCTTTGGATCCTTTTTGTAGGCGAACTTCAGAGGTCTAGTTGAGGAGACTTTATATAGCGTACATCGGTATAAGTGGGCCCTGGACACCTGAAGTCCCATCCCTATGACTGCCCTACCATCGCCTGTTGCGGTCCCCTTGAGTCCCATCCCTATGACTGCCCTACCATCGCCTGTTGACAATTTCTAATCTCTATAGACAATTCATTCCACTGGACTATTTGAACTTGCTGACACTAGATGACATTACTGTCCTATACTATGTTCCATCATGCTATCTCTGCTTTGTGTGTTAAGCTGTGTGTGATTGACTGTATGTGTATGTCTATGGCAGACTGTAGAAACTGAATTGCCCTGCGGGGATCAATAAAGTCTCCTGTATCTGTATCTTACTGTCCTGTAAATGACCCTAGGCAGATGGGTCAGGCCCTTGAGTCGTGGATCTGTCCAAGGTTTCTTCCTGTACGAATCTCCAATTCTAGGGAGTTTTTCCTCACCCCGGTTACTCATTGGCTCTCTCTGAATGTGTAACACTCTGTAAAGCGCCATGAGACATGTGTAATGTTATAGGTGAAATTAAAATCCCGTCATCGGGAAAACGTTTATTTAAAGTTTACTGTAAGTATTTCCTGGAGACAGCCCTTACAGTTTATATAGCCTATGCTGATCTCCATAAGATCTACCGGTACTACAATTTAGGGTCAGTCTCTAAACACACTTGTATTTATCAGACAGATTACAGTATCCTCACTTGTAGTGCATTTAGGCCACAATGAGCCCTAGGACTTTGGACCACAATCAATACATTTGATAACAGAGGCTCTTTGCATGTTCTTCTCTGCTCTGGAGACTTTCCTTCCTAAATGCTTAGCTGAGTTGGCTTCTCCTGGGTGTAGCAGTGCATTGTGCAGTGTGTTTTTGCCCATAAACAGTGTGTTAGAAAGTAAGCCTTCAAACGGACAATTACCCGCTCATGTGAAGCCACCTCTGTAGGCTGATGCCTCTGGCGCAAGGAGTTTGATGTATGTTTGATTACACAGGGGAGGCAAAGAAACATGAAAATACTCCAAGATGGTCTTTTTACAAACCCCTAACCAAGGGTTTTGATTTTTATTAAGTACAAAGAAGAATAAAGCAAAATACAATTGAAGGGGGATGCGACATACCTTTTCGATCTGGCTGAAAATGCCCAGGCTGGTTCTTATCCTGTCTTGTTATGAGCATGAGCTACCAATTCTCTATTCTGACACCTCTTGTCTATTAGAACTTGTGTTGACCCTTTACTGGCCTACCTTCTTTCACTGTTGGTACATCATGTTCTACTCACATTTCATTTAGCATAACACACTTTAAATCTAACACAACATATTTTTATATCTAAGCAAACACACTTAATGTTTCATAAGCAAAACAATGTTATGCTTTAAGAAAACAAATCTCTAAGTCTAAGGAAAAACATTTTAAGTCTAAGTTGTTTCACACCGGTTATCTGATCATTGCAGCATTCGCACATTTTTATTTGTTTTGGAGCAAGCTGGATTTAAGCAGTTTTATGACTTTTAATTGTAAGCTATAAGATGTTTTCGCTTTTTAAACTTAAAAACACAAATGATTGACCTGAGGGGTGTTTCACAAAACCTAGATAAGGGATTAAGCTTTTTGTTATCCTAGATGAATTTAGCCTTGGTCTTGGTAAAATACTCATTTATGTCTTTTGAGATGTTTGATGAATAGCCTACTGTAGTAGTTGATGGAAGTGGAGAGGATGTTTTATGGTATTTTTAACTAATTCTGTTATGAAGACAATATAAAGGAAAAGTCATACTATGTGCATCTTTGCAGTCACGAGCGCTTTCTTACGTGCCGAGACAAGGAGGCACTCACACGTGGGTGCAAATGTTCCCTTACAAAAGTTAAATGTAGGAAACTTGTGGGTGATTTATGGAAAACAAATGAGCTCACTAGAAAATATTACCAGAAATCTGCCAATGTTGGCCGGTAGAGGCAAACTTCCAGCAAAGTTCTGGCAACGATGAGTTTTGCCACTAACTAGTTTGCTGCAAGTGTGCGGCAACTGTTCACCAGAAACCATTCATTTCAGGAGGATTCATTTGCATTCAGTTGGTCAGCCACACCTACTCCTGCTGCTGGGTAAGCCAGTTTGTGATTGGTTCAGTTAGTCTGCCACACCTACTCCTGCTGCTGGGTAAGCCCGTTTGTGATTGGTGCCACACCTACTCCTGCTGCTGGGTAAGCCCGTTTGTGATTGGTTCCACACCTACTCCTGCTGCTGGGTAAGCCCGTTAGTGATTGGTGCCACACCTACTCCTGCTGCTGGGTAAGCCCGTTTGTGATTGGTTCCACACCTACTCCTTCTGCTGGGTAAGCCCGTTTGTGATTGGTGCCACACCTACTCCTGCTGCTGGGTAAGCCCGTTAGTGATTGGTGCCACACCTACTCCTGCTGCTGGGTAAGCCCGTTAGTGATTGGTGCCACACCTACTCCTGCTGCTGGGTAAGCCCGTTAGTGATTGGTTCCACACCTACTCCTGCTGCTGGGTGCCCGTTTGTGATTGGTTCCAGCAGATGTGGACAGGAAGCAGGAGAGATAAATGTGCAGGATTCCAGCCTGAGCTGCAGGGCGGAATAAAATTGACCCATTCTAATGACTCTATTGACGCTATTTTCTCTGCGCCTTTTTTATTCCAACCGTGCGTTCTTTGGGGGAGAAACGAGAATGCGCACATATCCTGAATTACTTACATTTGGCTTGTCCTTGTCTCTCTTACTCATCCTGGATTGGTGTTAGTGAAACGAGTTGTTCTAGGATGACCAGACAACACTATGTCAATTCCTGCTTTATCACTTATCTTGGATTTCTTAATTCTGCCTTTGTGAAATACCCCTCAGGATTCTAACAGGTAAGACTTTTTTTTCTTTGAAAGTAGAATCTAGAAGTGCTGAGCACTCAGTTTACTGCCCTGTGTGTGCCGTCAGTGTGTACATCTCCCAGTTTACACACTTCATACGTCACATGAACAACAGCAGAGTGTTTAGAGCTCAGTTCTCTTCCTCCTCTTCCTCCCCTCTTCTTTCTTCTCCTTCTTCTTCTCTGTGAAGATCTTTCCATCCGGTTGCCTCCTCCAGGTCAGTTTAGCGCCTGCTGGCATCCCACTGTCCCTCAGTCTCTGCTGAATCTGGAGAACAGAACCCAAGTCATTCAGAAGCAGCTCTCAGCATGGACTGTCACACGTTCCCAGCACAGACTCACTTGTAGGGGTCTGGACTCACCTGCTGTAGGAAGGCCTGCTGCACGGCAGGGTCATGGATGTTCACATGAGAAGCTACCTGGACATCCACTCTCACAATCTGCCTCTTCACCTCTTTGGAGTCTGCACAGAGCAACACACACATGCACAGATTATTTGGATTAACTAAGAAGACACTAAGAGTGTGTTTGCACTTTGAGTTAGGGTTTTAAAACTGTGTGGTGGACAGCCAAGACACATCAACTTTTACACAGGTATCCAACATGCACTGCCGTAGCCGACCACTTTCTGAATGCAGTCTGAATGCAGTGTGTGTGGATTGGGGTTGCATACTGTATATCCTAAATGACTTACACCTGACATAACCTCCTACTCATCCTGGTTTGGAGTAGTTTTGAGCTAGGATGACCAGACACCACTAGGCCAAGTCCTGTTTTATCTTGGTAGCACTTCCTTTTACAGTCCCCTAATTACTAGGTATTTACCAGGTAACAACATGGTAATATTAAGTAATTATGTGGTAACTACAGAGTAAATATAAAACCATTACATAGAAATGTCTTAACTATTACAAAGAAACTATTCTGAATTAAGGGTCAATTACTTCTGTAAAATAAAGGTAACTACAGGGTAATTATTACACAATTACCACATCAAGAATGAGAAATGATGGCCATGTTACCTAGTAGTAATTGTAATTGTGCTACTTTGGCTGGTATTAAAATGGTATTTACTGGGAAAGAACAAAGTTGTTTCTAAGAAACTACATTCTTTATTTCCCTTTTATTTTGCTGTCATCACCAGCACATAGGCCTATACCCATTTATCATGCATGGGTTTATTCAGTACTTACCTCATAACAACAACTCCATCAAGGTCCATCTTCCTTATTACTGGGTCATTGTACATACTGATTAAAATGTACTTGGTAAATGCATGGTTGTTTCCATTGTACTGATGTCCGCACCTAACTGTCCCCATGCATTTTCTGCAATATTACCTGATTAAACTGAACTAATTTCCGGGTAAATAAGATGAAACTGGACTGGAAAAGAAAGCCTGAATTATTACCATGTTTTTAACAACCACTTACCAAGTAATTATACAAAGACATTTCTTTTTAACTCCAACCTACCATGTATACATTCTGCAATATTACCAGGTTATAAATAAGTAAATAAGACGAAACTGGACTGGAAAAGAAAGTATGAATTGTTTCCATTTTATTAACAGCTTCTTTCTAACTAATTACACAATGATCCATGTATTATTAATTCCATCCATTCAAGTTCATTTTCTTCAGTATTACCAGGTTATTCACAAGTATTTTCTAAGTAAATAAAATGAAACTGGACTGGCCGGCCACCTGGGCACCAACTGTCAGTTTCTCTGGCTTTAAGCATACAGTCTCTCAGAAGACTACATATCCTGTTAACTGTTTCCTCTGTCCACAACTGTTTCAAAATAAAAGTCCTCACTGCAATAATACACTATTAAATAATTTAACCATTGAAACTACTCAACTATTGAACTGTTCAACCATTACAACTGTCAGTTATCATCCACTATGCCTCCAGTCAACTACATGAAACCTCCATGTACCTAGCAACCAACAAAGCAACCATTAAAATTAAATAAAATAAATAAAACGAAGCACCAACAACTTGGCTCATGAACCCGACGTTTATAAAAGAAGACTGTTATGAACACTAACTCCTTCCAGCTCCTCACTAAGGAAAGTCCACGACCTCTCGTGTGAGATCTCGCGAGACATTTCTGTGCTTCAGATGGGGTGTTGCGGTCTCGAATTGATTCTACGTGTATACTGACTATTCCAAAGTTTACAGACTGATTGGTGCTTCGTTTTATGTGTAGACACCTAGAGCAAGCTACTGATGAGGTTTGGCGCTGTTTTGAGCACTGTTAGTGGTTTAAAAATGCAATTTTGAAAGTGTGTGGCTCTAATCCCCATCCACACCCACTGTTTGCGATTTTGGGCTGTCACTCCTGCCCGTGCTAGCTCTGTACTGCGTGATGAGCGAAAATGACTTCCTCCACGGCTTAGTTGATGTATTTTCATTCAGAAAATAGCTTTATTTTCAATTTCCGCCAAACTTACACTTTAAGGACACCAATTTTCTTTGTGAATGAATAATGTGTCAAAAATAAATAAATGTTCTTCCTTAAAATACTGGGGTCATAAGTATTGGCACCCCTATGTCAACCCTATGTGCTCAATTTCCATAGAGGCAGGTAGATTTTTATTTTTAAAGGCCACTTACAGTATGTCATGGATCCAGGATACTATGCATCCTGATAAAGTTCCATTGGTCTTTAGAACTAGAATTGCCCCACATCATCACACACCCTTCACCATATCTAGAGATTGGCATGGTGTTTTGTTCATATTCCTCTTTTTAGTCAACTTTAGCATGGGGTGCCAACACTTTCAGCCATAACTGTAAGTCATTGATCTGATATTGTTACATAATGATATCAGTAATTGATGTTTGTAAAATAGCTACTGTGTGTATCTTATACAGTGTTAAAATATCTAGTCTTATAACTATGATACAGCCGTGCTGCCATTGGTTTTTAAATTTGATTAAGTGGCCTAATATCTCATCATATACACTGTTTAGTTAATTAATTTAAAGAAAATCTCAATTCCAGGCCAGTCCTAAATACGGAACAGCAACTTGCACGACACGCTGAAAGATTAAAGAGACCCTATGCAACTTTTTCATAGTCATAAAATCGCTTAGAAATCGTTGTTTTGCTTGACTGACCAGTTTTTTTTTTCGAAAACAGTCACATTTCCTCCCGCCCCTAGTGTCCCTATCCGCTATTACAACCTTGCAACTTTCTGATAAACGATCGTCTGCTGTTTACATCTGGAAGTCAGAGACGCGAAAGGAACAAGAAGAACCACGCTTGCAATTTATATATTTATATATAGCCTATATATGTATAAATATACACGCTAAAGCTGTCGGGGAAGCTCTGCAGAGAAATATGCAAGCATAAAACGAGCGAAAACGAAAAACGAAACCGAAACCAGAGATGAAATCGCCAATCCTGCATTATTCCTCTTTAAAGGTTATACCAGGCGCTCATGCACTCCTACTTACTCACCCACAGGAGTTTCCTGTTGGTTGAGGCCCTGCAGGACTCTCATAACCATGTTTTAAGCATCAAGTGTGGTTCAAAAATGGCAGTTTGGAAACGTTTACAGATTGGCCCTGAGTATTTGCACGGTCAGTCATTTAGCTCAAACTCAAACTCGTATTCTTTAATGTCATTGCCCCACTGGCTCCAACAACACAGCATGACATGCATACCAGTCCAGGTGGGCAATACCTTGGCATGGGTTTGTAGCGTTGGTGATTGTCACTCCAGGAGGCTTCTGGTATCCCTCGTTACAGGCACAGCTAAAGCTCCCTTCGGTGTTGCTGCAGACAGCATTGGGTCCACATGTAGAGCTGTCTCTTGCACACTCATCTGTATCTGTGAATGACCACAAACCTCCCAATTATGCAGCACTCATGTATGTATATAAGACAGCGATCTGATATTGTAATATATAATAATATATCAGAAATGTACTATGTTGTATAACTAAGTCTCTAGTGCTGACATTGGTTTTCATTATGAGTACCGGTAATTGTAATATACAATTGTGCCATGTACACTATTGAATTATTCTTTACCTAAAACTACCCATCACATCACTCAATTCCACAGGAGTCCTAAATAGAAGACAATGACTTGCACTACAGAATCAAAGGTTGATCCGTGAACCGAACTGGATGGGGGGAGGGGCAGGGAGTTCTTGCCTGCTGGAACACCCTGAACAGGTACCACTGGTAATGTTCCTTGTGATGTCTAGTCATTGCCCCACTGGCTCCAACAACACAGAATGACATGCATATCAGTCCATAAGGGCAATACCTTGGCATGGGTTTGTAGCGTTGGTGATGGTCACTCCAGGAGGCTTCTGGTATCCCTCGTTACAGGCACAGCTAAAGCTCCCTTGGGTGTTGCTGCAGACAGCATTGGGTCCGCACAAAGAGCTGTCTCCTGCACACTCATCTATATCTGTGAACGACCACAAATGTTTCAATTATGCAGCACTCATGTATGTATATACAGTCATGTGTGAGAGTGTTGCCACCCATGCTAATGTTGACTAAAATGAGGAATATAAAATTATCTTTCAGAAATTGACCTTAATGCCTTAAGTAAAAAAATGAGGAAATATCCAACCTTTAAGGACACCAATTTTCTTTGTGAATGAATAATGTGTCAAAAATAAATAAATGTTCTTCCTTAAAATACTGGGGTCATAAGTATTGGCACCCCTATGTCAACCCTATGCGCTCAATTTCCATAGAGGCAGGTAGATTTTTATTTTTAAAGGCCACTTATGTCATGGATCCAGGATACTATGCATCCTGATAAAGTTCCATTGGTCTTTAGAACTAGAATTGCCCCACATCATCACACACCCTTCACAATATCTAGAGATTGGCATGGTGTTTTGTTCATATTCCTCTTTTTAGTCAACTTTAAGGCCAGTTCAAACACAAGATCCGCGACGAGACGAGCTGCAACACTCTAAAAACCAGCAACGTTCTAAAACTCTGCAACTAAGATTTGACATGTTGAATGTTTAGCGACGGCTTGCAACTGCTTGCAACTGCTTGCAACTGCTTGCAACTTTTGATTCACACCGCCGCAACTGCTCTCCGCAACCGTCTCAGACCGTCGCGAATCTTTGGTTTGAACTGGCCTTTAGCATGGGGTGCCAACACTTTCAGCCATAACTGTAAGTCATTGATCTGATATTGTTACATAATGATATCAGTAATTGATGTTTGTAAAATAGCTACTGTGTGTATCTTATACAGTGTTAAAATATCTAGTCTTATAACTATGATACAGCCGTGCTGCCATTGGTTTTTAAATTTGATTAAGTGGCCTAATATCTCGTCATATACACTGTTTAGTTAATTAATTTGAAGAAAATCTCAATTCCAGGCCAGTCCTAAATACGGAACAGCAACTTGCACGACACGCTGAAAGGTTAAAGGTTATACCAGGCGTTCATGCACTCCTACTTACTCACCCACAGGAGTTTCCTGTTGGTTGAGGCCCTGCAGGACTCTCATAACCATGTTTTAAGCATCAAGTGTGGTTCAAAAATGGCAGTTTGGAAACGTTTACAGATTGGCCCTGAGTATTTGCACTGTCAGTCATTTAGCTCAAACTCAAACTCGTATTCTTTAATGTCATTGCCCCACTGGCTCCAACAACACAGCATGACATGCATACCAGTACATATGGGCAATACCTTGGCATGGGTTTGTAGCGTTGGTGATTGTCACTCCAGGAGGCTTCTGGTATCCCTCGTTACAGGCACAGCTAAAGCTCCCTTCGGTGTTGCTGCAGACAGCATTGGGTCCACATGTAGAGCTGTCTCTTGCACACTCATCTGTATCTGTGAATGACCACAAACCTCCCAATTATGCAGCACTCATGTATGTATATAAGACAGCGATCTGATATTGTAATATAATATATCAGAAATGTACTATGTTGTATTACTAAGTCTCTAGTGCTGACATTGGTTTTCATTATGAGTACCGGTAATTGTAATATACAATTGTGCCATGTACACTATTGAATTATTCTTTACCTACAACTACCCCATCACCAATGTTCCCTCTAATTTTTTTCAGCACTGAGCAAATTTTTTTTTTTCTGAGCGCAGGTTTTACCGCTGTGAGCAATTCGCAACCACGCGACCTGCCAAAAATGACCATGCCCCCCCCATATATATATATATATAATTTACATGACAATAATGAGAAAGTAATTTAAAGACGGTTAATATGATGCTGTTTAATTCATTTATAATGGTGCACTGTCACTTTAAGACTCTTGCCGGCGCACTCTGCTGTGCCTATGGCCTTCTCACAGTCTATTATAATGCTCAGGAGTGCATTAGTCTTTGCGTTTTTCTTTAAAACGTTTCTTATAAAATGGAGATATCAGTTATCAACAATGACAAGCCAGCTGGATCCCTTTTGTGCACGCTCAAACGCGTTCCCAATCAAATGAGTAACATAACGTAAATTAGAGCTATTGCAATGGAGATTATAAAGAGTATAATCTCTATGTAACATGCTGTTTTGACATTGACATTGCAAACGTTCTCTAAGAATAGTGTAAAGCAGTTTGCTGTAACGCCAATGATAACCTATCGGGCAAAATCTATGATAGACTAATGCATGCTCGGCGGGCTGCATTAAAGTGCGTGACGGGCCATATCACCCCTGCTTTAGGTAATCAAGCTTCCACTCGGACAAAGTTTTACCACTAGCGAACTCCCCTTTCGCTTTTGCCTCCGAGCAAATATGTAAATATCTCTGAAAGTTTTATCCTACCTGGACCATCTTTTGTGTCAGTTTGGACTATTTCATCTAGCCACTCATTTTTAAATGTTAGGCAGACCTTTTTCTGGAGCACCTGCTCAGCCTTTCTTTTCGTCATGGTACCCGCCAAGAGCCTTAAGAATACTTTGTTTGTAACATTGTCTACATCCGACTTGGTTGTCAGACATGTCAGTCTTTTAAATGTTTGTTAACTAGGCTACATCGCGTTTGATAGTCACATTTTTAACCCCTGAAAAAAAAAATAGTTTGTGCGGTGTGAAAAATATGCGCGGTCTGAAAAATCTGTTGCGCGGCCACTTCGACTGGCCTGCGCATCCGCGCACGCGCGCAGCTTAGAGGGAACAGTGCCCATCACATCACTCAATTCCACAGCAGTCCTAAATAGAAGACAATGACTTGCACTACAGAATCAAAGGTTGATCTGTGAACCGAACTGGATGGGGGGAGGGGCAGGGAGTTCTTGCCTGCTGGAACACCCTGAACAGGTACCACTGGTAATGTTCCTTGTAATGTCTAGTCATTGCCCCACTGGCTCCAACAACACAGCATGACATGCATACCAGTCCATGTGGGCAATACCTTGGCATGGGTTTGTAGCGTTGGTGGTTGTCACTCCAGGAGGCTTCTGGTATCCCTCGTTACAGGCACAGCTAAAGCTCCCTTGGGTGTTGCTGCAGACAGCATTGGGTCCACACAAAGAGCTGTCTCTTGCACACTCATCTATATCTGTGAACGACCACAAATGTCTCAATTATGCAGCACTGATGTATGTATATACAGTCATGTGTGAGAGTGTTGCCACCCATGCTAATGTTGACTAAAATGAGGAATATAAAATTATCTTTCAGAAATTGACCTTAATGCCTTAAGTAAAAAAATGAGGAAATATCCAACCTTTAAGGACACCAATTTTCTTTGTGAATGAATAATGTGTCAAAAATAAATAAATGTTCTTCCTTAAAATACTGGGGTCATAAGTATTGGCACCCCTATGTCAACCCTATGTGCTCAATTTCCATAGAGGCAGGTAGATTTTTATTTTTAAAGGCCACTTACTGTATGTCATGGATCTAGGATACTATGCATCCTGATAAAGTTCCATTGGTCTTTAGAACTAGAATTGCCCCACATCATCACACACCCTTCACCATATCTAGAGATTGGCATGGTGTTTTGTTCATATTCCTCTTTTTAGTCAACTTTAGCATGGGGTGCCAACACTTTCAGCCATAACTGTAAGTCATTGATCTGATATTGTTACATAATGATATCAGTAATTGATGTTTGTAAAATAGCTACTGTGTGTATCTTATACAGTGTTAAAATATCTAGTCTTATAACTATGATACAGCCGTGCTGCCATTGGTTTTTAAATTTGATTAAGTGGCCTAATATCTCATCATATACACTGTTTAGTTAATTAATTTAAAGAAAATCTCAATTCCAGGCCAGTCCTGAATACGGAACAGCAACTTGCACGACACGCTGAAAGGTTAAAGAGACCCTATGCAACTTTTTCATTGTCATAAAATCGCTTAGAAATCGTTGTTTTGCTTGACTGACCAGTTTTTTTTTTTCGAAAACAGTCACATTTCCTCCCGCCCCTAGTGTCCCTCTCCGCTATTACAACCTTGCAACTTTCTGATAAACGATCGTCTGCTGTTTACATCTGCAAGTCAGAGACGCGAAAGGAACAAGAAGAACCACGCTTGCAATTTATATATTTATATATAGCCTATATATGTATAAATATACACGCTAAAGCTGTCAAGGAAGCTCTGCAGAGAAATATGCAAGCATAAAACGAGCGAAAACGAAAAACGAAACCGAAACCAGAGATGAAATTGCCAATCCTGCATTATTCCTCTTTAAAGGTTATACCAGGCATTCATGCACTCCTACTTACTCACCCACAGGAGTTTCCTGTTGGTTGAGGCCCTGCAGGACTCTCATAACCATGTTTTAAGCATCAAGTGTGGTTCAAAAATGGCAGTTTGGAAACGTTTACAGATTGGCCCTGAGTATTTGCACTGTCAGTCATTTAGCTCAAACTCAAACTCGTATTCTTTAATGTCATTGCCCCACTGGCTCCAACAACACAGCATGACATGCATACCAGTACATATGGGCAATACCTTGGCATGGGTTTGTAGCGTTGGTGATTGTCACTCCAGGAGGCTTCTGGTATCCCTCGTTACAGGCACAGCTAAAGCTCCCTTCGGTGTTGCTGCAGACAGCATTGGGTCCACATGTAGAGCTGTCTCTTGCACACTCATCTGTATCTGTGAATGACCACAAACCTCCCAATTATGCAGCACTCATGTATGTATATAAGACAGCGATCTGATATTGTAATATAATATATCAGAAATGTACTATGTTGTATTACTAAGTCTCTAGTGCTGACATTGGTTTTCATTATGAGTACCGGTAATTGTAATATACAATTGTGCCATGTACACTATTGAATTATTCTTTACCTACAACTACCCCATCACATCACTCAATTCCACAGCAGTCCTAAATAGAAGACAATGACTTGCACTACAGAATCAAAGGTTGATCCGTGAACCGAACTGATGGGGGGAGGGGCAGGGGGTTCTTGCCTGCTGGAACACCCTGAACAGGTACCACTGGTAATGTTCCTTGTAATGTCTAGTCATTGCCCCACTGGCTCCAACAACACAGCATGACATGCATACCAGTCCATGTGGGCAATACCTTGGCATGGGTTTGTAGCGTTGGTGGTTGTCACTCCAGGAGGCTTCTGGTATCCCTCGTTACAGGCACAGCTAAAGCTCCCTTGGGTGTTGCTGCAGGCAGCATTGGGTCCACACAAAGAGCTGTCTCCTGCACACTCATCTGTATCTGTGAACGACCACAAATGTCTCAATTATGCAGCACTCATATACTGTAGGTCAGTGATCTGATATTGTAATATAACTAGATGTACTGCAAAGCGGTACAAAATATGACCACCACACAGTTTTATGTGTCACTGTGAGTATGTTCACTTGTTTGTGTGTGTGTGTGTGTGTGTGTGTTTATGTGTGTGTGTGTGTGTGTGTGTGTGTGTGTGTGTGGGAGTGTGTGTGCATGCTTGTGTGTATGTGTTTATGTGTGTGTGCATGCAGGTGCGTGTGCGTATGCCTGCCTGTCTACTGTGTGTGTGTGTGTGTGTGTGTGTCTATGCGTGTGTGAGTGTGTGCGTACCTGTGTGTATGTACAGTATGTATGTGCGTGTGTGTGTTTATGTGCTTGTGTGTGCGTCTGTGCTTGTGTCCGCTCATCTAAATGTGTATGTGGAATCTATAGGTACATGTAGCAATCATTATTCACAGAACATTTAAAGTCTTTAGCTTT
>NC_085009.1:32829136-32834136 GCF_963854185.1 Sardina pilchardus | reverse complement strand
TTGTAGCTTCATTTGCCTGAAGTAATCAGCTTCAGAGTCATTGGAAAGGTTAATTGACTTATTTCGGGTTGAATGACGGCTGTCTCACTTCCCCCTAGCGCCTCTGAGTGGAAAAACCACGCATGCAAGTTTGTGCCATCGGGACTGGACAGTGGCACTGACAAACAGAGAGTCTCTTGCCTCGTGATCATGCTCATGAAAAGGCAGACTGACCGATTGAGGAGTGTTGTAAAATATACACGCTAAAGCTGTAGGGGAAGCTCTGCAGAGAAACCTGCAAGTGTAAAACAAGCGGAAACGAAAAGCGAAACCGATGATGAAATCACCAAACCTGCATAGTTTCCCTTTAAATGTTCAGATCTGAAAAGCAAATCAAATCTGGCAAGTCAAATCTGGTCCAAAGACAGTCGTCTACTGACATCTAATATGCAAACTGCTTCTATAGATTCCCTGTGCTGTGGCTCATCCACAAAAACATCATACTGTAGATTCATTAACATTCAAAAGCAAAGTATGAAGCATTACAATGAATATGAGCGTACTCAAGTGCAATGAATATGAGTGTACTCAAGTGACAGGCGCTGCTAGCATACTCTGCCAATCTGAATATAAACATGTGCAAGTGTAAGGAATTGTCATACAGCAACCCTTTTGGTATTGCAGTTATGTAAGTCCACCACAAGGTGGTAATTGTCATACAGTAACCCTTTTGGTATTGCAGTTATGTAAGTCCACCACAAGGTGGTAATTGTCATACAGTAACCCTTTTGGTATTGCAGTTATGTAAGTCCACCACAAGGTGGTAATTGTCATACAGTAACCCTTTTGGTATTGCAGTTATGTAAGTCCACCACAAGGTGGTAATGTTGCACTTCAGCCACACTTTTTGCTCTGAACTGAACTTCCTGTTTGACTGTACCACCATCCCTGACCAAGAGGGGGGGTCAAAATCCCTCTTTATGCAGAGCAGAGGCATCGACTGTTCCATGGAAGTGTGTGGGCATAGATCAGAATTTCACCACATATGCTATGATCTTGCTTCTCTAGAGTTAGGAAGGTGAATTTGGGGCACAGTTTCATGACCCTCGACCCCTTCTGACCATTTCAGGCCCATTTTTTAGCACTTTAGAACGTTCCAGTCTGGAGAAAATTGCCTTTATATCAGGTGTGCCCCTGTTACCTATTCTGCTGCTGTTGGCCTTTATATCAGGTGTGCCCCTGTTACCTGTTCTGCTGCTGTTGGCCTTTATATCAGGTGTGCCCCTGTTACCTATTCTGCTGCTGTTGGCCTTTATATCAGGTGTGCCCCTGTTACCTATTCTGCTGCTGTTGGCCTTTATATCACGTGTGCCCCTGTTATCTATTCTGCTGCTGTTGGCCTTTATATCAGGTGTGCCCCTGTTATCTATGCTGCTGCTGTTGGCCTTTATATCAGGTGTGCCCCTGTTACCTATTCTGCTGCTGTTGGCCTTTATATCAGGTGTGCCCCTGTTATCTATTCTGCTGCTGTTGGCCTTTATAGCAGGTGTGCCCCTGTTACCTATTCTGCTGCTGTTGGCTGGTTGCTACGGTACGTCTATGCTGCTGCTGTTGGCTGGTTGCTACGGTACGTCTATGCTCTGCTATACCTTGACAACACATCCGCTGGCCAGCTGAACCAAATCCTGTGATATCTAATGACAAAATAAGAAATTCAAATAAGAATACAAGAGAAATTGAAAATAAAGTTAGAGATAGCTAGAGATGACAATATTGGGCATATAATACAATGACAAAGTGAGGAAGAAGCTAGATGAGGAAGAAACTAGATGAGGACGGGGTGAAAGACCAGAGGCCCTCAGGCTGAGCTATACGTGAGAGAGAAAAGACGGGTCTTGAAGTGTGATTTAAAATGGTCAATAGTAGGGCAGGATGTGCTGTATGTGGGAGAATGTTCTACAGCTAAGGGCAGCGATGGAAAAGGCCTGGTCACTCTTGTGTGTGTGTGTCTGTAGATGGAAAAGGCCTGGTCACTCTTTTGTGTGTGTGTCTGTAGATGGAAAAGGCCTGTTCACTCTTGTGTTGGGGCACTTGGGGGGGGGGGGCTGAGAGGAGTTGCTGTGGCGATGACCTGAGTGACCTGGAGGCAGAGTTCGGACTTTGTGATATATGATGGCGCTAAACTGTTAAGAGCTTTATAAACAAAGTAAAGTTGTTAGTTAGTTCATAATTCACTGGTAACCAGACCTGACCGACTTCTTCAGTCCTAAAATGATAATATGTTTTAATGAACAATTCAAACAAAGAAAAGATAAAAAAAGTCTCCCATCCCCATGAGTAGACACACAGGCGTGTGTCTAATAGCCTGATTACCATCGACTTTCAAAGGCTCTGCGAGACTTTAGTCTGACCAACAGCCTGTGCTAACACGGTTTCTCCAAGCGCTGGTTGACCCGCCTCCTTTAAGTGCCTCGATTTGCTACTGGTCGATGTCAGAAAGCGGTTTGCCGAGTTTAAACCAATAACAACACTCTTTCCTCTGCCTTGAACACGCCTCTATGCAGAGCCGTTGGAGCTGCTCAAAGTTGATTGGTTCTCGACCAAAGGGGGCAGTTCCACAGATTTCGGGAACTCAGAAATCCTTCCCGATTAGCAGTTGACCAGACCAGCGACAGCAAAAGCCGAAGGTGTTACGTCACTGGGAGGGCGTGCCAGGCTATGTGTCTAATAAATCTAGTAAATGTCTAAATGTAATAAATCACGTTTGTCAATTTGTTTCCATCTCCTACTCTATCCCCTACTGCAACTTTTATGTAAATGAGTGTGTGCATGTGTGTGATTGCTTTTGTCAATGTTTGCTTCTCTATCTGTAGTGTAGCGCCCACTAGTGGTTGACTACGCCACCCCTTGATTTTGATACCCTAGAGCAAGGGGAACCCTGTCCCATGAACTCACACATCCACAAGTTTAGGAAAATACAAAAATAGAAGCTTTATTAAAGAGGCATTTGGTTTTCTTTAAAAGTGTTGCACTGGTTTAGCAATAGATAAACACATAAGGGGAATTATTATTATGCCCTGATGTACCGTCAGCCGAGCCACCGAGAAAGGCCACACTAGCAGGCCAGTCTCTCTCTCTACACACGTGAAATAGGAACACCACCTTTACACAGCACACAATAAGAGTTCCAACTACTACACACTGCAACCTCGCAACCAATGCGATATCCAAGAAGGCTTAAAGTCGCTATTGAGCGCACACTCTCACACATGACACTCTGGTGACTCCAAACAGAAGGAGACAGGCCGCCCGGCATAGACTGGTATCGGCTACCTAGGATTGGCCAGTACGGGGCAAACTAAGTTAAGGGTAGGGGGAGACAAACAAACTACAAGAAAACATAAATAAGAAAAAAAGAAAAGTAACCCCCCTAGCCTGTGGCTCACTAGACAGAACACGCTAAATCCCTCTAGCCACCAGGACAGAGGGGAAAAGAACAAAAGAAAACAAACCTACAATCAAAATACAGCAGGGGTTGTGAGCAGCACATTCACACATACATATTTGCCAAAGTAATAACTAAAAGAGAACAGCAGCTTGCATAGTGTAGCAGGTGGGCCTGTAGCAGCGTTAAGTGACCACGATCGCAGGCTTACATGCATTCCAAACACCTCCGTCCGCAGTCACGCTATCCAGCTAGATGCTTCGTCCACAAGGACGGAAGAGCATTACTCCACGCGTTCTGATAACTGCCGGCACGGGGGAACACTCAAAACAGTCCCAACCGGTAGATCCTTGCTACAGCAGCCACACGCCACCACACAAACACACTATTGGGCTAGCAGCCGGGAAAGCTACCTTGCTAAGGACCCCAGGTGCCTATACAGGTGCCTGTTCCTACCTGTCGTCCAATTGCAGCCCCAGCTAATGACGTCAGGAGTGGCGTGCTAACTCAAAAACAAGGGATGTAACAAACGAACATGGTGCTCCTACATGCTACAGTAGGTTTTCACTTTTGTCTGTGTGTGTGTGTGTGTGTGTGTGTGTGTGTGTGCGCGCATCTGCTTGCTTGTATTTGTGTCTGTGTTTTATCTGTGTGTGTGTGTGTGTGTGTGTGTGTGTTTGTGAATGCATGAGTGAATGTGTTTACGTACTGTATGTGTATGTGTGTGCATGCACGTGCATGTGTGTGTGTGTATGCCTGCCTGTCTGCTGTGTATGTGTGTATGTGTGTCTTTGTGTGTATGTTTATGTGAGTGTGTGTGTACGTGTAAGTGTGTGAGTGTTTTTATTTATTTATTTATTTATGTAATTCCTTAAATGGATGTATTTGTTCCGGCTGCTCTATTATGTCCATGTTCGCACTTTCACTTCCATTATGGTTTTACAGTAGTTTGATATGGCCAATGAATTACTATTTTCAATGTAATATGTGGCTGAAAAATTATATGAGAATATGCGTACATTTCAATCCCGATGTCCTCGATTGAGGACACGCAAGTTAAAAACATCCTGGTCTGTTTGTAATGATCGAAATGGGGGACACTTGATGTCATATCATACTACAACTGTTCCCAAACTTGCCGATTTTCCGATGTCCCCACCATCCCTCCCTAACCACCACCAGTTTGGCCTTGTCTAGTGTCCAGGAGGAAGGCTCCGCCCCCCTGCCATCACTCCAGCAGGATCCACACGGTGACCTGGACTGAGGACGGGGCCTATGCCAAAGACTCTCATTGCTGCTTGTGTCTTTCGTAAATCCTTTGATGGATTAAAACACATGTTAACTTTCATCATGCCTGTCCCCGAGTCTTTCTGATAGAATTGCAACATACTAAACCATATTAAAGCTTTCTGAATCATATTTCATGGCAACTGTGCCCAACTCAAACAGGAGAGAAATGAGAGATTTGCATGGTGCTTTTTCCAGTAGGCCTATTAGCCTGTTTCATTTGCATTGAGCTCAATGAGCATGATAAAGTTCCCTTGGCCTTTGGAATTAAAATAGCCCCACATCATCA
>NC_085009.1:32779136-32824136 GCF_963854185.1 Sardina pilchardus | reverse complement strand
TTGGCCTCCATTTTAGGTTGAATAGGCTCAAAGGTCGATTGTACAGAAGCTTCAAGTAAGATTATGCAAAACTACTGACCCGGTTCTCTTGACATGATGTAGGCCATCAGATTGTAGGCCTATCATATTGTTTTTATTGTAGAATATGCAATATTGTTCTTGTGTACAACTTGTTTTGTATCAACAGCTATACAACTACATTATTTAGCAAATATGTGGAAATTATCAAAATATACTTTATATTGCCATGTAATGTCATTGCAATGCAGGCAAAGAAAATCACAACAATGCATTTGACGTGGGATACATTACCAAGATAAGCATACAACTATATATCTCTAAACTCTAAAGCATTCAAAGAGTTGTATGGTAGACAGACAATGTGAGAACAGCAGCAGCATTGTGGCAAATGTGAGTAGGCTACATGGGAAAACATGGACAAACAAGTCAACACAAAACAAAATTGAGAAATGTTGTGTTGTAGACCATTGATTCTATTTTTGTTATTTCTATTTTAGCTTGTCATGATGAGATTTATTTGAATGATATGGGGAGTGGCTGAAACATGGATCAACAAGTCAACACAAAACAGGACGGCAGCCTAAAGGGGCAAAGGTAGGCTACTTAACACATGATATAAATTATGTTTCTTGAAGAAGTTGCATTTCTGTTCTATGCTAAATATCTTTCTAAAAGTGCTTCTATTTCAATTTCAATTTAAATGTTTCAATTTAATATTAATTTATAGAGCGGCAAAACATTACACATGTTTCATGGCGCTTTACAGAGTGTTAAACATTCAAAGAGAGCCCATGAGTAACAGGGGCAAGGAAAAACTCCCTAGAATTGGAGATACATATAAGAAGAAACCTCAGACAGATCCACGACTCAAGGGCCCAACCCCTCTGCCTAGCGTCAGTGACAGTAGAGTAAAGTCAATTGTAGTATCAGAAAGTTCAAATAGTCCAGTGTAGGGAATAAATTGTCCATTAGTAATTTCGGAAAGCAATGGGTCACAAGGATGTGTGGGCCAGGAATCAGGGCAGGGAACCACAGCAGACGATGGTAGGGCAGTCATAGGGTAGGCTACTTAGCACATGATATAAACTAGAATGCATTTCCCGGTGGGAAGTGCGAAGTGTGCTTGCTCAGACGCGCAGCGACAGCGCCCGGCAGGAGACGCGACCGCTCGTCCTCAGGTCAAAGCGCCAAAGTTTGGCCAAGACGCGAAGCTGCTTCGAGTTTGGCGGCGTTGCCCTCGATTGCCGAATTCTTACACTGACGTGAAGGGTTGCCTAGGTTCATCAGTGGTATGTCCCAGAGCACCTCCAATGTAAAAATGTGGATGTCATCCCAAAGACATAAAGAGATACCGTATGAGACAAAATGCATTTTTGCTAATTGCGACACCCCCTAGTGGCCAAATTGCACCAAATTTACTGAGGTTACTTTGGATGGTGTCCAAAATCATCCCACCAAATATGGTCTTGACACCTCAAAGCGTTTCCGAGATTTGACCTCACTTCCTGTTTGGAGGCTTCGCCATCGAATTTCATTGGCTGCCATGGGCGAACTCTTTGATGTATGGAAATGAAATGTACACCTCTAAGGTCTGTAGACCTTGTGTTGAATTATGTATGAGTTGTTCACGAGTAGCCAGCATGAAACACGTAACCACTGAAAGAAGGAAGGAGCCTAAGGAACTAGGCATGTTTCTGGAACACATACGAGTAATGTTAGGAGTATTGCGGGAACATCTGCTGTTTACTCACTGTTGAGTAAGTTGCAATGTGTTATAGCCTCAAATTGATGGTAGAATAAACAGGACGAATCACCTGTTCAAATGGTGTAATAGGATGAAATTTGGTGTTGATATGTCAAAGCAACCAGGCTGTTACTGGTTAACGTTTCTGAATATGAAATCGATTTTGGATTGGTTGCATGTGATAAAAGCTATGCCATTTCCTGTCCAGACAGCATTCATATTCAGAAATACTGTACACCGGCAACAAGGCACACACACACAGACACACACACATACATACACCTCTTTCAAACAGAAGCATCAGTCCGTTACATCTGCCTCTTGTCCACAAACTGCATGTTGCTGAGTTGACCCACAACGGCAACAGCAACGAAGACTTTCACACAAACACACACACACAACACCCCCTCAAACCCAAATATCTGTGTGTTACGTCTGCCTCTTGTCCACAAACTGCATGTTGCACAGTTCACCTACATCTACCCACAATTCTTTGATTTATAATCAAAGCATTAAAAAACTGCAATGTGTCAAATCTTAATATATTTATATATATATATATATGTATGTATACTGTATGGGCAATTCCATGCAAAACTGTCAAGTCCATAACCCCACACAGCGTCAAACTATGATGTGGATGATGATTTCTTTTTTGTTATCAACTGTTTATTGAGTTTCATAAACAGGGGAAGGGGGGAAGGGGGGAAGGGGGGGGGTGGCAAGACGGTTACATGAGAGCTAGATAGTAAACCATACACATGGTAAAAGAGTTTACAGAAAGAAAAAAAACAAAACAAAAAAAACACTCAACAGCAATATGTATCACACATAAAGGCAACTCATTGCACAAGGGGCATGAGATCTTGGACCCTGCATATTAATGCCTCCCATTTTTGCAGGGTGGACACCTGGGCCTTGTTCAACCGGGCAGTATGATATTCTAAATTTACAATGCTATCAAAATAGTTTATCCAAAAACGTTTAAATGGTATACAAGGGTTGATCCATAACTGTAAAATAACTTTCTTAGATGCCGTGAAACCTGCCATCAACATTTTCTTTTGGATTATGGAATAGTCAAGGTCCGAGTCATCATTCAAAAGACAAATGTGTGGTGTCCTGGGGATAGTGATATCAAGTAACTGTGACAGTTCCTCCACTACAAATGTCCATAGCTTGGCAACTGTGGGACATTCCCAAAACATATGTAGAAATGTGCCGGGTAAGACATTACAAATATTACAAATAGAGTTAGGGGCCCGTTTCATTTTAAATCTCCTGTATGGGGTCGCATATGATCTATGTATACTTTTGTAGTGAATCAGTTGGTGGGCTACATTTTTGGAACATTGGGATAAGTTGAACCAAATTATCTCCCAGTCTAGGGGCTGATTAAATGTAGAGAGCTCCCTATCCCACATTTTTTCAATGGGTAGACATTTAGCAGAATTATTTAATAAGGCGTTGTAAATAAAAGAGACTCTGCCTCTCAAGCAGTTGGAAGGCTTAACCCATTCAAACAAAGGGTGGGATCTCGGTGGTCGGTCCCACGGGACCCCATATGCTCTGAGTGCAGAGCGTAACTGAAGAAAGACAAAATATGACGAAGCAGGTAAGTGGAATGAGTTTTGGAGATTCTGATATGAACACAGGCTATTATCATCATATAAATCACTAAACACATTTATGCCTTGAGAGGACCATAATGGATTTTGAAATGGCTTGCCACCTGTCAAAAGTTTAAAGTTGTGCCAGAGGGGTGCCTGTGCACTGGTGAAGAGTTGAATATTCATGCATTTCCCTGCTTGTTTCCAGATATTCAAGGAGTGTGCAATTATACAACCCAGCCTTAAATTCTGGTTGGCCCTACCCAACCCAGCAAAAAGCAGATCCTGTAATCTATGAGGCTTCACCATAGCTTCTTCAATAGATCTCCAAGGTACTTTAGACTCTGGGTCAATCCAAACATGCAAAGCTCTAGGCCTCCAAGTAGTTTAGGACGCTGTAATGTAGTTAGCTTTATTCTTGGGCGTTTACCGCTCCAAAGAAAATGAGAGATCGCCGAATGAATATCCTTGTAATAATTGGGAGGAGGGGCTAAAGGAATCATAAAAAATAAAAAGTTAACTCTGGGTAGTATGTTCATTTTGACTATGTTCGCTCTTCCTTGCAGAGACATTGGTAACCTAATCCATCTTTGGATATCAGACTGGATAGTTTTCATGACCTTGACAAAGTTTTCCTTCACAATTTGCGCAATTGTTGGGTGAATGTGAATGCCTAAATAAATGAAAGAATTCTTGATAGGGATGTATGGGGGTAGATTAACAACCTGTGATGTTTTGTTGAGGAGCATCAAAACAGACTTATCCCAATTTATCTTATAGCCTGAAAGACGTCTAAAATGATCAAACAGCTGTAGGACTTGGGGGACTGAGGATTCAACCCTAGATAAAAACAGGAGGATATCATCAGCAAAAAGTGATATATGATGATCCTTGTCATACAATCTCACAGGTATAATCTGTTTACTCTGCCTAACCATTTGTGCTAAAGGCTCAACACAAAGACAGAAAAGGATAGGGGAAAGGGGACACCCTTGACGGGTACCTCTCTCTAATTTGATAGGGGATGATATTTTTGAACCGGTCATTACACATGCAGTTGGGCAGTTATACAAAGTTTTAAGCATATCAATAAACTTGGGGCCAAAACCAAACTTATCTAGGACAGCCCACATATAGTTCCATTCAAGCCTGTCAAAGGCTTTCATAGCATCTAATGAAAAAAGAGCAATAGGGTCAGGGGAGGAGTCAGCTGAGTTTAGAATGTGTAAGAGCCTACGTATATTGTCTGATGCTGTGCGCCCTCTAATAAAGCCTGTCTGATCAAAGCTAATCAACTTGCTTACGTATTCTTCTAGTCTGTGTACAAGCATCTTGGCAAATATTTTAACATCACAGCAAATCAAGGAGATGGGCCTAAAACTAGCACAATCAAGTGGGTCCTTTCCCTTTTTTAATAGCAATGAGATAAGGGCCACATTTTGATCTCTGTGGAACTGACCAGTCTCCAGGGCATAGTTAATTGAATTTAAGAGGAGAGGACCAACCTTATCCCAAATAAGAAGGAGAAGTTCAGGAGGTAAACCATCCAGTCCTGGTGATTTACCTTTGTTAAGAGACCTAATGGCAATACTCAGTTCGTCCAGAGTAAGCGGTGATTGTAATCGATCTGATTCCTCAGGATAAAGTTTTGGTAAATCAAGATCATCAAAGAAAGACCCACTCTGCATGTGATCCTCAGAAACTTCTGAGGAGTAGAGATCTGAGTAGAAATGTTTGAAGACCTCATTAACAGCTATCGGGTCTGTGAGGGTCAAACCATTTGGGCCTCTGATAGCATATATATTCGCTTTTGATTCATTTTCCTTCAGCCTTAGTGCTAGAAGGTGGCTATGTCTCTCTCCTTCAGCATAGTATCTTTGCCTAGTACGTTGTAGCGTGAATTCTGCCTTTTTGAGACTTAGCATTTTATACTCAGAGCGCAAGGCAGCAAGTGTATTGGCTGTAGTATCAGTTGGATTTTGTCTTTGTTCTAGATCTAGGTTTTTGATGTTAAGCTCCAATTCTTCAAATCTTCTATTCCTAATTTTATTTAAATGGGATGAAAAAGAGATGCAAAAGCCCCTTAGAAAACATTTGGCAGTTTCCCATAGGATCTGTGGGTTATCACATTGGTCCTTATTTACTTCAAGAAATTCATTCAGTTTTTCATGAATCTGAGTTTCAAATCTCTTATCTAATAACAAGGAATCATTAAAGCGCCACCTTGTGGCCTTTTTAGGGATATCCTTTAGATGAATAGAACACAGCACAGGTGCATGATCAGACAGCAGAATAGGCAAGATGTCTGGTTGGGCCAAGTGGACTAGAGATTGGCTTAGAAATATGTAGTCAATTCGAGAAAATGACTTGTGCCTATTGGAAAAAAATGTATAATTTCTGCTACCTTCATTTTGAAACCGCCAAATATCAATGAGATTCAAGTCTGTAACAAAATTCTTAAGAGCTAAGGAAGACTGTGGATCTATGGAAGAAGAAGTTCTATCAATATCAGTCATGGCACAGTTAAAGTCTCCCCCAATAAGCAAATTAGAGTCTGGCATACCTATACATTTATCGCGCATCAAGTGAAGGAAATCCTGATCAAGGTTGTTAGGGGCATAGACTGAGGCTACCACTAATCTGGCTCGGCATATAGTAACGACGGCTAAAGTAAAGCGACCATTCTCATCGCTGAAAGTATGTTGGACAGTCAGTGGAAGATGTCTTGCAGCCAAAATCAATACTCCCTTTGTTTTGTTAGAAGCACAAGAATGGGTTAGAATTTTAAAACGCCTGTTTTGAAATCGATGTACATCGCAGCTCTTTAAATGCGTCTCCTGAATGATAGCTAGTGAAACTTTTTTACGGAAGAGAAATTCCAGACACCTGGTTCTTTTGACAGGGGAATTCAAGCCATTTACATTCCATGTTATTACAGAAAGGTCAGACATATTAACGGGCCAGGAGAGATAAAGGCATAATCCAGTAGAGACGTGCTCATTATCAGAACGAGCGTTGAGCTTAAAAACACATTTTCACTCACTTTACCTATAATGTATATTATACACAAATAGTACCGTTTGCCAAAAGAAAACCAGGGAGGGATGAGGGAAACTATGTACACAGAACAATTGCAAGCCGCGAGGACGCCAAATGCTCCTTCAGGCTTTGCAGAACACAAAATCACGTAGATCCGTGGCATTATCAACAGCAACGCAGATTGGGTCTAGCTCGCCGCAAGACCCCCCAAAACGCTAGCAACATGCTAAAGTTATAACACTCAGTTTTAACAAGCTAGTATCGTAAGAATAATAACGCAACACTCACGTAATGAAAACTGCTAAGGAATAAAGCAAATACTTTAAGATCTGATAAGGTCTGATATTCACCCATAATGTTTGTATTATCGTCGGTGTGTGCATTAGCCTACATGTCCATGAGTGGTGTATCAAGACGAGAAGTTGCGTTCGCTCGGTGATCTTGGGTCTCAGCTGCAGAGGTTGATGGTTGAGTGTTAGCATTCAGTGGCTCGAAGATGTTCTCCACACTGACCGGGATGGCCGATGTGTTGGGATCCACTGACTGCAAGAATTTCTCGGCGTCAATCGGGGTGTTGAAGATGAGTTGAGATCCTCCGTGCTCCACTTTGAGGGTTGCAGGCATGGAGGTATTATAAGAACTGGAGAGAGGGACTAAGTCCCGCCCCCATTCATTTCAATGGCCGATGCTAGGCTAGCTACTTCAGCCAAAAAAGTTTGAAATTGGCCGCAGCCATCTTTGATAAAATGGCGTTCCATGGGTGTCCATTTCCGTCACCAGCTAGAATGAGCCAATTAGGTTCCACGTTACAACGAGACAACATAGGTAAATCGTTGATGAAGATTGGAGAGTGAGAGAAGGTGTTCGTGAACGCGCTCCTATCGTTACAGGCGCAAATGTATTTAATTATTTGAGTTGGGATGGTGGTGGAGAAGTTTGCCCCTTGTCTCGAAATCCTATAATGTGATATTCATATGTCATGATATAATAAACATGGCGAGTCAATATTGAGCAAGAATTCACTTAGCATACACATAAATATGATCCCCACAGTAAATGCTTTGGACTGTAGCCGTTATGTGCGCAATAGGCTGTCTACCCGACGAAAATGACTCTTAATAAGTAGACATGGGATGTAAGAAACGTGTGGATACCAGATATGCTATTTGTGCTGCACCCAGTGTGAATTTGCAGTTTAAACCTACATTTGTAGACAGACGAAATGAAGCCAACGCATATTATAGGCTTACCGGTAGAAGCGCGCATGTGTTATGTTTCGAGCAGCATGCATTTTAAGTCTGCTGTCACTGTCGGAAACTTTTGCCGTTATCTACTGTAGGCTGTGACCCCCAACGCTGCCTTGTTATGAACTAGGCTACAGGTCTGCAGCTGAGCGTTTTAAAATAGTTTTCATAGCCTAGCCTACACGACAGCGAGTAGGTTAATAATTGGGTTTAGTTAGAGAATTTCTTCGCATTTCCTAGAATGTCTTATCATACCTTGCCAACGCATACATAGTCTAATGCAAATAATAGTAACCTATTAGAACGACATTTGCTTTTTTCTTTTATTCACAAAGCCTGGTATAATGATAATCCACAGGCATCAAGTATCGGTAACTTAATCCTAGTCGTCAGTCATTTTATTTATGTCTTCTAGAATGCGTTATCAACATGGACGCGCGAGGACGCTCGTACCGAAATCGAAACTCGTGCATGAGCTGAGACAGCTCGTGCATGAGCTGTCTCGTGCATGCGCTGGTGCCGGATATGGTACAACCATGGAACGCCATTTTTTCAAAGATGTCGGCGGCCAAATGACATGCTAACTGGCTGAAGCTAACCCTCCAAATCCTGACCCCCTGGTTGCAGGGTATAAAAGGAAGGACTTGAGACCGGCGGCCTTGAGCGTTTTGATCACTGGTGTGAATTCTCTCCTCTTAGCGGCAGTAGGAGGGCTGTAATCCGGGAAAAAGTAAAGAGTGGCTTGACCATACTTGACTGGGGGAGCTGTGCGTGACCCCTTCAGAATAGCTTGTCTATCGGAGTATCTCAGCAGACGGAAAATGATAGTGCGGGGTTTTTGGGTAGCTCCAGACTTGCCAAAGTCGCTGTTGTATATGCGATGGCAGCGGTCAATCTCTATGTTGCGTCCAGCCAGGGACGGAATCCATTTGGGAAGGTTGGTCTGCAGGAAACCCACCGGATCAGATCCTTCAACAGATTCAGGAAGATTTATAAGCCTGAGGTTGTTTCGTCTGCTTCTATCCTGCATTTCAGTCAGGCTGTTCTGTAAGTGGACCAGCTTGGAGGCAGTAGCATTGAGGTCATGTTTGTTGGAGCGAACTGCTCCTTGAAGAGACTCCACTGTAGCTTGGGTTCTCTGCGCCTTGCTAGCGTGGTGGCTCACGTCCAACGCTAAGTTCCGAATGGCATGGTTAGCCGATGAGATCTCGTTTTTCAAAGATGTAAGTTGAGGTAGGAGTGTAGATTCCAGAGCTTCCTTTACAGCCTGGGCCACTGAAGCATCAAAACTTCGCTGTTGTTCCTGAAGTGCCCTGCTAACTCCACTTAAAATGGCTGCATCAAGGTCATCTCTAGATATCGACTCTGTTTCTTTGGGTTTTTTCTTCGCTGGAGACAATTCCAGTTCTCTCTTCTGGCCACTTTTTGTTGTCGTTGAAGTCATAGTTAAGTTGGTAAAGATAAACTGAGTTTTAGTTGATTTTAAACGGTTTTGGGGTAAATCTCTGGGCGAGCTGAAGATTTTACACCTGCATCGCAGTCAAGATGTCACGTGACTCCTGGATGATGATTTCTTAAAAGTTTACCATTTCGCTCTTCTTGTTTGTACAACATATTCAATGACATTGTTAACTTAATCATTTGCATTATATAAATGTAACCTATTTTTCCACCCGTATGTCTCAACATATACTGGAGTCACATTCATAAACATAAACAGGATCCTAGGTTCTCAATTTGCTGGACTCGCTGTCTACCATAAAGTTAAAGAATAGTAATAACAGAAGAAAAGGTAAGAAGATGTTGATAGCGTGATTAACTGTGGTGCCTCCACTGAAGAATGTATTTACCACTGCCCTGGTGGAAATATGTAAATCCTCAGAAATGTCAAGTGACTACAGTTACTTCTACCTGCTTTGATATAGCTTATCCTAAATGAAATACTATGCATAATGCAACAATCACAAAACATTTATTGTATCCTTTGTTTTTAACTCTTAGAATTCAGTTCAGTATGACATAATAAAATGAAAGTACAAAAATAGTTTTTAAACCCCTTTTTAAAAGTTCAACCTATCACTTTCAATGAAATCTCAATTAAGGATTACGTAGTTCTAAATAGTAACTGTGTGGTAATAATTCACCTATACCACCCATAGCCTAAATTAATTAAATGTTTACCATGAACAATAGTTAAATGAAACACACAGTAATACTTTCTATAACACTTTGTAATGGATGTAATTAATTGGACCTAGAATTGTTAACTGCTATAAGTGGGCCAAACTTCACAGTTTAAGTCTCCACACATAAGCTTGAGTCGAAAAACGTAGCTCCCACTTTCCTTAGCTGTAGTGGAATTCTGGGATTTCTCCCTAAAGCGGAAACTATTATTTTTACCTAATTATAATTACTATTATTATTGGGGAGGTTATAGGTTTGCACTGATTCGGGTAGGTAGTGGCAATATACTGGATGGTATATCGGTTAGAATATAGGACGGAGAAGAGATGGGGTTTAACTTTGTATTGTTCCAGCAGAGACATTCAGGATTTCCATACAGAGAAATATGGGTATGGCCATTTATATACTTTAATATAAACTTTTTGTTCGTGACTACAGTTATTATGTGGTCAATTACGCCATCTAGCGGCGTAAAATGGTACGGTGTAATAGCGTTAAAAACTTCCTCTATTTGGAAATGCAACATCCTTACAACAGTATAACGCTAAACGGTAGATTCCTAAGCGAAACACATGAAGTATTATAATTTCAAAGAACACTTACACTATATTACTTCATGGAAATGATGTCAAGAGCAAGTTTAACTATATTAGCAAACCTCTTGCATACCAGTGTGAATTAAATACAAACTTACTTTTCATCAATGACTCGCAACTCTGAATGTCAAAGACTGGATTACTCAGGATAACTGCAGGAATTGTCAAAAGGTAAATTAATTATCTCTGTTTAAGTGCACAACGAACTTGCACGTCTCTGCAGGTACTAACAAAAATAAGAAACTTAACAGGAAGGCACGCGAGTTTACCACATGAAATATTGCAACAAATGCTAAATCACAGCGAACACACAAATGTCCCGGCCTTTTCTACATAGTCACTCAAACTATAATGAATTCTACATGCTAATACAGATGTAAACTTGTACACATTCAAAGGATACACAACGAATACAAAAGCAGTAGCCTATACCTACATATAAAAATGCAAAGCGAAAGTAAACAATAGGCCTAATCTCCATTACATCTTCTAAAGACGTTAAACAACATGTTTCAGGCACGTTACAACATGCTGAACAGTAAATATTGTAGGCTACTGGCCTCACTAATTCTGAGCTAGCTCAGCTATCCAGCAAGTTTACAATCACTTGGCAAGGACGAACAAAGAATGCAATCTTTCTCCTTTCCTTCATTTATGCTGTAAAACTGTCAATACAAAAATAAACTATTTTCATGTCTTGTCTAGCCACGCATATAGTGAATTACCGCCATATCAAAAAACAAAGAAATCTTTCTCACATATCTTATTTTCTGTACTTATGTCTAAACACATATTTCACTAGAACAATGTATACTTACAGGCATTGCCTTCGTATGGGTAAGAAATAACTATAGCAGGTGAAAAACATAAATTGTCCGGAGACAGCAACCAGTGTGAATCATCTCAGTGACTTCTCTCGTTTTAACGCTAAGCAGGAAGTATTTACTAGCCTACTTTCACTCCAAAGTAGATTCTGATAAGGCCAGTAGATGGCGCTCTAACATAACAAATGACTGGTAAATACTGAGTGCAATAACATAAACGAAATCTTGGTCGGCTCAGACCGTGACAATATTATTGACTAAACAATAAACATGTAGGAATGAGGTGTCAAACTCACTTTATGGTCAATTATCATCACACGCACGCCAAAGATAGCACAATGTCTCTCTCGCTCAGAAAGTGCACGAACATAATGACTGGTGCATACGTGCAGGAGCGGTCTTTCTAACAGAGTGATTTACCCAGAATGCTCCGGTCAATTATGGTAAATAACAAGAAATAAAATCGAATTCCTCTCAAAACATCACAAATATATAAAACAATGTCCTGTAATCATTACAATCTCCTAAATAGTAATTCATTACGAAGAGAAACCATTACAAATTGTCAAAAATGAAACACCGTCACAGTGAGAACTCGTGGGATTGCAACTATAAATTGCACCTGGACATCAATGAGGATTAACAACAAATAAGTCCGTACTTGCCTCTCGGGGCCATGGCGTCGTTAAGATCTACTCAGTCTCGGGGTGAGACAACGTTGCGGACAATCCAAGTCACTCTTGTGCATTGCACCGTTGCGGAATATCTCAGCTAATTAATTCAGACAATGACATTGGTACGATGTTGCGGTATGTAAGCAAGCTGGGCTTCACTGTGTCATAACAACTACTAGATGATGGGACTCGTGCCAGTTCCTTTTTGCAAGAATTGGCATACTTTGATTTTTTTAAAAAAAATATCAACATTGTATCTTAAATCACTCTGGAATGTCCTTTTGGCATTACTTAAGCAATTTAAGATGAGCTATTCTGCTTAATAGTTTACATTCGCCAACACACACGTTTTTGCTAATTATAGAAACATCGACAGACCAAATAACACCAAATTTATTGAGGGTGCTTTGGATGGGGTCTCAAGTCATCCCACCAAATATGGCTTTCATACGTCACAGTATTTCCAAGATAGGCACACTTCCTGTTTGGCGGCTTCGCTCGCTGAATTTAATTGGTTATCACAGGCGAACGCTTGGACGTATGAAGGCGAAATCAAAGCGGTTGATTCGCCTTGGTCTGTAGATCACGCGTGCCAAGTTTCATGACGATCGGAGGAACTATGCGGCCAGAGTCGCTTTACTTTGACTTTGGACAAAATTCAAAATGGTGGAAAATCCATCATGGCGGAAAATTACATCACATGGTGCGTTGGAATCAGCTGAGTCAGAGGATTCCAATGGTATAAGTTTTATCAAAATCGGCCATACGGATCAAACGTTACAGGCATTAACGTGTTTTCCAACTTTGACCAGTTGGTGGCGCTAGGGCGTGAGAGTGGCGAGCATGAAACCTGGTGGTGTCAATCAGGGTAGTCTCCTCTATCAGCGTACCAAATTTCATGACTTTATGTCTTACGGTTTGGGCTACAGGTGGAAAAATGTGTGGGCATCAGCGCTCAAAAGTCGCTTTTCCATTCATTCCTATGGGAAAAAATCGACCGGAAAAACTGGAATAACGGGAAAACGACAAGGCGTATCAAAAAGCTGTATACAAGCCACCATCGTCGCATCAGGACGCACGCGTGAGAGGTGGAACGGTGTCTCAAGCTCTAAATCCCTAGGACAAGATAGGGAGACAAAAGTTTGACTTAAGATAAATAAGTAGTATATGAAACGCACAGAGAACAATAGTGTGCTTTTGCAAGCACACTAATTATGTTTCTTGAAGAAGTTGCATCTCTGTTCTTGGCTAAACATCTTTCTAAAAGTTTAAAAGTGTTGCTATCCTTGCATGTGAGATGTGCTCCTTAATACAGACACTTTAATCTTTTGCCATATTGTTTCCATAAATACTCTGCTAAATGGCTGTAACCATGACCACAATCATAAACTGATCGATCACACAAATGTGCAATGTGATAATGCTCATGACTGATGACTGATATACAGTATCTGTTGCACAAATGATTGTGGATATGGTTATTGCCATTTAGCAAAGTATACTTTATGGAAACTATATGGCAAAATATTAAGGATATTCCTACTACATGTCTATAGGAAATAATTATTGTTTTTTACACCACAGCTCACTCCATCATGAGAGGCCTCCATCACCTGTGCCCACTTGTGTGTCCATGAAGAGTGACAAGTCAGAGGATCGTGTGATAAACTTCAAACATGATGTCACAGATGGATCAAGGTAAGTCCTTAAATCACTCCTAGAATGAGCACTTTGTGACAGAATGGGTGATAGTGTTCACAGCTAACAGTATAATGAAAACAAATACAGGTAGTTGTCAATTTAATATTTGTGCTATTTACTGGTTAAATTGATACAGTTTTTTCCCTCAGAAACAAAACGCCATTTTGAATTGAGTGTTCATAGAGTTCTGCTGTGTTATTGAGCTGAATATCCTACAAAGCACTTGAATACTGGAGGGCTAAACATTCACACCCAAAAAAGAAATACTGGTAGTCTACTTACAAAAGTAGCCAAACCAATCATTGATGATTAGTTGATTAGTTATTGGATGGAAGCATTGCCAGTTGCTGATGAATCAGATAAAGATATTGCTCACTACATTAGCATGGTGCTAGCTGTGCTATCCATCTGTCTGTGTGTATCCATTTATGTCTAGGCATTTGTACTATAAAGAGCATCCCAGCTGTATATGGGACACAACTTATTTTTGTCACAGATTTTATTTTTACACCACAGTGGATTCCATCATGAGAGGTCTCCTTCACCTGTGCCCACTTGTGTGTCCATGAAGAGTGACGAGTCAGAGGATCGCTTCATACACTTCCAACATGATGATGTCACAGCTGGATCAAGGCAAGTCCTTAAAACAGAGCAGGTGATATGGAATCAGATGCTTTATTTCCCCCTGGGAAAGACTCAGTTACTGGATAGGAACTCCATCATGCATCACTCCTTGTGCTTCTATTTAGATCAGGGGTCAGGAACATTTTAGGCCATACACACACATATACACACATACAGATGGTACAGGTTGAGAATGCTCCTTTCTTTGCCGCATATCGGGAATCCCGAAGGTGCAGCATTTGTAATTAAAACTGCAACCGCAAGGGGGCAACATAAGACCGCCGTAATAACATGCAGGTTCGGCTCATGACGGAAAAACATGATAAAACCCGAAGACACCGCGCTGGTGACAAGCAGAGAAAAGAGACATGACGCTCGGCATCTCAGATCACAGTTGCAGAGTTTTCGAATGTTTTACAACCCAGCTGGTATCCGCCGTTCATTCCGACATACCCACTCCGTAGTGGAGGCATGTCTCTTTATGGAAAAGGTCCCACTCCGTAGTGGAGGCATGTCTCTTTATGGAAAAGGTCCCACCACTCCGACATTTTCTGTTTTCATGGTCACAGTGGCGGTATTTAACTTTTTTTTCAAACAACGTGTGCCATTCCAACATGAGGTCATTAATAGACTATTAATGTCATAACTATTAGGCTATCATTAGGCTTACTAGGCATGGCTGTAGGCAGCTATGAGGCCACTGAGATCTGGACCTCATCAGTTTTGAGAGCCGGAAATACATGTGTTTGCTAAATATCGGTATATTGTTTACATCTTGCGTGCGTGACTCAGGGAAGTGAACGTTTCTGTATAGACATTGCAAGTTTTCATGGTGATCATCGGCGCAGCTGTAGCTGATTGTGAAAGCCGATTGAAAATACATATGTTTAGAGTGAATGTTTCAACTATGTTTGCCATGGTTAGTGGACAAAAAACACTAAAATAAAACAACAGCCCAAATAACTGTAGTGCGTAATGGACACTGCTCTATCCTAAATAATTTTCGAGGTTCGCCATTTGGTAATATGACCTTACTGACTATAATTTAGATTGAGCACAACTAAAGTTGCACGAAGGCGAAATACAGTCCTAAGCCTATTATATATAGCCTGGCCAATTAATAGCCTATTGTAGATGTGCAAAACCAGCATTTGCGTGCATGCGTGCTTGGCGGTGATGTGTAGCCTACAAAAATGAGCATAACATCTGATTATTAAAGTATGGCTATAGGCTATAGGCTACTGGTAAGAGAAGAACTGGTTTAAAATTCAAGTAACGTGCGCTATTTAACCCCTCGAGACCGACTGTATTGCAGTCTGCCGACACAGCCAGGGACGCTCCCAACCCATTCATTCGTTTTGGGCACGAATTAATGGGTTTGCCCTTAGTTTAAATGGAGGCGCGGGGAGAGCCTTATATTATGTGCACAGTGGCAGTATACTCTTGATTGTAAACAAACTTGTTTTTCGTTTCTGGGAGATCTCGTTATCGCTTAGGACCGTCGGATTGTTATGCTTATTGTTTGGACTTATGGACACTGATCTTTGGGGGGTGGTTGTTAGTGCTTTACGAAGCTTTGTGTTAATATCAAGTGTCAGGCCTTCAGCTCACTGCGCAATGCAGTTGCGCGCTAGGTGGCCACAAACTCATTAACTGTTTATGACACAATACAGTGTGATATTTTTGTTTTTCGTTTCTCAGATTTAATGCATGTTTGACATGTAAACAGGCCTTCTGCCCGTTAACTTAAGGCCTTCTTTTGTATGGGTTGCTCACATCTGCCCGCAACATTATGTGCGTAGTGGCAGTATAGGCCTACTCTTGATTATAAGAAGAGGATTACAAATTGTTACAGGACAACCTAAACTGACTTCCCCAATGCTTCCCTGCAGCACATTTCATTTTAAAAGCATATAATATAGGATGAACAAAGTCTATGGACTTGCTACAGTATATTAAATCCAGTAGCCTAATAATTAGGCTATGTGCCACGTCCGATTTCGCAAGTGATGTAGGCTACATTTAAAAATCGACAGCCGTCTGTTAGACTAAGGCCATAACGTATTTATCGTAACCTAGGCTACTGTAATCACCCACAATAGGCTATCTACTTTAACCAGTTCACTTAGACATTACCTACAGTATATGCGGCATTGAGGACGACTGCCTCCCTCCCCCCCTCTCTCTCGACAGACACTTGAGCCTGACAATAATTATCTAAATGTGACCATTCAAAGCGAAATCAGTCATTTTGCGCACAACGTTATTTTGAGAAGATCAACAATAACAAACTTCCGGGTTAAAATGTTGAATTTCACGTTTTCGCATAATTCCACTGTATACAGTCTACAGTTTCATATCGTGAACGCATTTCACGGAAAAACATACGTTTTGACTGTTAAACCTGGCGAAGATTCAACACATTTGCTGTCATTCCCGTTGTGCACGCGCCGCTTAAAAAGGTGATTTCTCCTCTTCTGGCATATCGTGAGAGGAGAACCATGTCAACTTTGGATGCGGTTATCTTAGCGCTAGTTTGTGTAATACCCTCGATATACATATCGTTGGAAAGCTTAGTTCATGGCCGTTCACGTGAGCACAATAACTTAATTTAATAAATTTTACCGAAACGACTGGTTCCGCTTTACAGGGTCACAAATGTGAAAATGTGTGTGTGAATGCTGAACCACGAATTCACATAGAAGCTAACTCAACATTTAGAAAAAAATATAGCTCTTTTCAGCAGACATCGCAAACAAAAAAAAAATTCGCAAAACTGAGACTATCTTTAATTTTTTTGGAGCAATTTATGCCTTTTATTGATGGGATCCGGAAAGGATCATGGAGTGGGGATTGAACCCGGGTCACCAGCGTGCGGTGCAGGTGCCCGAACCAATAGCGCCACAGCTGGGGTCTTTTGATTAGATTGCGCCTATGCCCTCTACGAAATACAGTAGCCTACAAAGCTTAAATCTTTTAATCGTAGTTCCGTAGGCTAGGCTATTCGAAATTGTGCAGTGGAGGACAGTGAAACTAAATATCTTAACAGTTGCCAACAAATATAAGGGATTCAGTCAGTCGAGTTTATTTGATATTCACGGCATGCACTTGAAACGCCGATCAAAAGTTCTGACAAGTTAAACTGACGTAAGTCATTAATTAATTGACGCACAGTAGCCTATGGTAGCCTATGCCTATCTCTGAATCAACATGAACATGCATACCTAGATCTATATAAATTGCTAGAAATGTATTTTGCGGAGCTAGGCCTACTAGTCGATGGTTGCAAATGAATCACCCTCACTGCCCTATCGCATATCTGACCATCCATTGTTACAATGTTACAAAATGCGCAATCTTCTCAGTGCATGTACGGTTATAAGTAAAGTGTCAAGCGTAGGCATGTATTAAAGACATTTCTGTTAAATACATTTTATTTTCAGTTGTCAAAAGTGGTGGGGACGAAATCTGTGTTACATGTAACAAAAAGTGCTGGGTACATGTACCCAGCGTCCCCGGTTAAAATGAACTCATGCCTCCGTTTTAAAATAGCCTGTAAAAAACATTTCTAAGTAGGCCTAGCATATCAATGTAGCCTAATGTCCATTGTCGCCTTGATAACTAGGCTATAGTCTATTCACGGAAATGCGGTCTTGTAACCGCAATTAATTAATGAATTAATCTAAGGTTGCCTATCAAGTCTTTCAGGTTGAATTGAAGGCTATTTCCTTCTGATAGGCCTATAGGCGATTTTCTAAAACCATTTTCATTCATTTCAACAATGGTTTATTGAAACGTCGTTTGATTAATTTCGCCAGTCATCACCTTCCTTTTAATGATTAAATGAGATTAAAGGAGTCGACTATTGACGGATATGCGGTCTTCATCATTAAATGCAGTTGAAATGCGGGTTGAAACTGTCTGCCACCTGGTGGTTGTTTGGGTACATTGCCTTAGCCTCGAAAAAAATCGGCTTGACAGCCTACGGGATCTCTTCGGGATTGTCGCGGCAAAAGGTGCATTCTCAACCCGTACCCACTGTAAATACCAAATATATGTTTTCCCTTTCCCATAAGAGCCATACAATAATTTATTAGCAAGTAAGCCAAAAAAGTAAGGTGTGGGAGAGATTTGGGCAGGTCGTCCTATCTGATGACATGGTCAGGTCACAGACTGTGTTATCTGTTTTGACTGTGAAGCGTTGTACAAATATGATGTTATGCATCTTATAATGCTAATTCCAACTTCCCTTCATGAGACAGATTTCTGGTTCAGTTCATTAAAATCTGAAATTTAGACATCGTACAGATATAAGTGTTCTAAACTGATTGTTAGTGCAACAATTCACTTGTTGAAGCCTACAGTGCAAATTCAGGCTTGAGCTCGGCCATGTACAATGTCAAGAAAGGCTGTTCTCTATATTGTCTTTGAATGGATTTGATCATTTCAGGCATAAATAGCCCTGTAGCCTACAGTGCAATGCAATTCTTATTGTTTTAAGTTGATGTGAAAACGTTGTCTCTACCTCAATAGCATGTACTACAATGGATATACAGTACAGGGCCGTTGACTTGGTTCATGTCGGGGCGGATCGTTAATTAGTGTATATTTTTGAGGGCCGTTGACTTGGTTAATGTCGGGGCGGATCGTTAATTAGTGTATATTTTTGAGGGCCGTTGACTTGGTTCATGTCGGGGCGGATCGTTAATTAGTGTATATTTTTGAGGGCCGTTGACTTGGTTCATGTCGGGGCGGATCGTTAATTAGTGTATATTTTTGAGGGTCAGCGAGTGCGGATTGACTCTCCTGAGGGGTCGGGTGGGTGAATGTCTTGCCAAAGAGACTCCAATGACATAAGAACCATGCAGATCTCCTCTACCCACAAGCACATGCATGCACAACTAATGAAATCTATTTGTGGTTTGCTTTGCCTTAAATACTCAGTGGCCAAATGGAAGAATGCAAACCAGATGCTGTCAGTGGCCAGTTCACCCAGCGGGACCTCCAGCACATATTCCAGGTTTGGATGCAGCTGTATCATGCTGCACTGATATACACATTTTTGATGTTACAATACAGAACAATAATGATATGGTCTTATCGAACACTTGGATATTGTAATACAAAGTATGACCAGATATTTGTACACCAGGTGCTTGAGGAGAAGATCATCACCTTTGTAAAGAATGAGCTGAAGAGATTCAAGAAGATTCTAGATTACCAAGAACACTTTGAGGGTAAAGAGCAGGATGAGAGTGATGCCAGAGAAGGGGCTCTTAAGATGGCACTGCACTTCCTGAGGAACATGAAGCAGAATAACATTGCTGACAAACTGCAAGAAAGTAAGAAATGCTACTTTACTTGCATTACCCAGTGTTGTGTCTTACATTTACGGTGCAATAGATGAACTGTATGTATCTGGTGTTGGTGGCTCGATGGACATGACTGTATTGTTTTATGTTTTATTTTCTTGTGAATTAGATGAGCATGATGTGGTTTGTCAGACTGAGCTGAAGAGAAATCTCAAGAAAAAGTACCAGAGTGTGTTTGAAGGAATACAAAAGCAAGGCAGCTCTGCTCTGCTGGAGAAGATCTACACAGAGGTCTACATCACAGAGGGAGGAAGTGGGAAAGTAAATGAGGAGCATGAAGTCAGGCAGATTGAGTCCAAATCCAAGAGACCAGCTGGACAGGAGACACCAATCAAATGCACAGACATCTTTAAGCCCTTACCTGGCCAAGACAAACCAATCAGAAGTGTCATCACAAAGGGAGTAGCTGGCATTGGCAAAACTGTCTCAGTTCAGAAGTACATCCTGGATTGGGCTGAGAGGAAAGAAAACCAATATATCTGTTGTGTACTCATAACTAACTAGGATAATATATTTGCACACTGTTATTAAAAGTAAGGGGGCTACTATTATGAAGTAGTGAAGCTGGCAGTGTTGGGGGATTATGGGTAGCTGCGTGAGGTTAATGGAACGTGCATGCATTGTAATGTGACGGACAAGTTGAGTAAAAGTGTTACACGGATTCTGTGTGTTTCGGCTCTTCCTTAAACATAATATTGGCGACGAGAATGGCCGAATTTGGATTACCCCCACCTGCACAGTTTCTGGCCGTCCCCGGAGATCCTCCAGTTCCATGGGCAAACTGGCTGGAGAGTTTTACAGTTTACCTGGACGCTTTAGGATTTGACGATATCACCGACAAGAGGAAAATGGCTCTCCTCCGCCATTGTCTCGGAGTGGAGGGGCAACGCATTTTTCGCAATCTCGGGACGCCTGCCACTTATGAGGCTGCAGTTGGCCTCTTGACGACCCATTTCACTGGTCGTCAAAGGATTTTACTCCGACGGTACAAGCTTCGGAAACGCCTGCAACAACCCGGTGAGTCTGTTCGAAGCTACGTGACAAACTTAAAAGACATGGCGCGCTTCTGTGACTATGGGGCTTTGCAAGATCAAATGCTTCGGGACCAGTTCATTGAGGGGACATTGTGTGAGAAAACAAGAGAAAAGCTGTTGCTAGAAGAGGATAATTTGACATTAGGCAGAGCTGTGGAGATAGCGCTGCAAGTTGAGACAGCCATGGAGTGCTCTTCTCTGCTAGGAAGCGGGCGCCCCCTCGTGGACAGCGCTGCACGGCAGCTTCAGCCTGCTTATCACACCAGCATGCTCTCCGCCGGCGACAGCCAGTGTTCAGAGCAGGGTTTTCCGGTACAATTCACACAGAGACAGAACAATAGGCGAACTGCAGAGGCATGTGGTAACTGTGGTTCTAAATCACACAATTCTAAGGCACAGCATTGTCCCGCCAGAGGACAACAGTGTAGAAATTGTCTGAAGCAAAACCATTTTGCTAAAATGTGCCGTTCAGCCCCTGCCACTCTCTCACAACATACAGGACCTCCACCGGCTCAGCACAGCCACACGGAGATCAGAAATGTGACTGCTGGTCAGGTGGCTTTCAAAACATGTACCATTCAGTTAGCTGAGGTGACCCTACCATTATTAATGGACACTGGTGCGGCTGCATCACTCCTAAATTCAAGCACTTACTACAAGTTTTTCTCTCACCTGCCATTAGAACAACCTGCCGCCGCTCTATGTGGCTACGACAGCTCCAAGATCGATATCCTTGGTGTGCTCCATGTGCCCGTTCACTACGGCTCCAAGCATCTACCATCTTTTCCCTTTCACATCGCGAGGAAAGGAGCCAACCTTTTAGGCCTGGACCTGTTCACAGGCCTGGGGTTCACGCTCAGGGATGATTCTGGCTCCGACATTCACCACATTGCCTCCACCTGGCAGCAAAAGTGGCCGGCTCTGTTCGATGGCCTAGGCTGTCTCTCAGCCTTCACACACAGGCCTCTGGTGAACCCTGATGTGTCACCGGTCATCCAGCCCCTGCGCAGGATCCCCTTTGCCTTGAGAGACGAGGTCACCCGCGAACTTGGGACACTCCTGGACATGGGCATTATTGAACCTGTCAACGCTGCTCCCTGGATTTCAAACCTAGTTATTGCAAAAAAAAAATCTGGGGGAATAAGAATATGCGTGGACCTGCGTTTAGTGAATAAGGCAGTTATTCCAGACCGATACCCTTTGCCTACCGCGGAGGAGCTCACTGCACACTTTCATGGCTCAACAGTCTTCACAAAGCTTGATTTACGTCAGGGCTACCTGCAGGTACCACTCCACCCAGCCAGCAGAGACCTCACCGCTTTCGTGACGCACGCAGGAGTGTTCCGGTACACTCGAATGGCCTTTGGGTTAAGCTCCGCCCCTAGCTGTTTTCAGAAGGTGATGAGCACTATACTGGCTGGCATCCCGGGAGTAGCGGTCTTTCTGGATGACATTGTCGTTCATGCTCAAGACATGGAGACACATAACAAGCGCCTCCAGCGGGTTGCTCAGGCCCTTCTTCAGAACAACCTGACTCTGAACGAAGAAAAATGTTGCTTTGCTGCCCCAGCCATTGACTTTGTTGGATTCCGCCTGTCAGCCAAAGGGATTTCCCCACTACAGTCCAACATCGATGCCATACATAGGATTCCGGAGCCGACCTCAGCCTCTCAAGTGGCTTCGTTTTTAGGCATGACTGCGTACTACCTCCGTTTTCTTCCCCACTACTCACAGACCACTGCACCTCTCCGTCAACTGCTTAAAAAAGAAGAGCCATGGCACTGGACCACAGCCTGTTCAGAGGCCATACAAACGCTGAAAGCCCAGCTCACAACAACCCCTGTACTAGCCCACTTCAACCCTGAATGTCTGACTCTAGTCACCTGTGATGCGTCTGATCGGGCTATTGGTGCAGTCCTTTCACAGGTGCAGGACGGGGTGGAGAGACCCGTCGCCTTCGCCTCCAGGGCGTTAACACCAACAGAACAGCGCTACTCTGTCGGAGAACGGGAGGCGCTCTCTTGTGTTTGGGCCTCAGAGAGGTGGCACCTTTACCTCTACGGGCGGCGGTTCACCCTCAGGACTGACCATCAGGCTCTAACCGCATTGCTGACAGCATCAGGATCTGGGCATAAACCCCTGCGTCTGCACAGATGGGGGGAAAGGCTGAGACAATACGACTATGAGCTGAAATTTACCCCTGGAAGGGACAATGTAGTCGCCGACCTACTCTCTCGGTCCATTGATGCCCCAACACCAATGGTCTCCCCTGAGGAGGACACAGAGACTGAATTCATCCACATGCTTCACACACCCTTGCAGTCGGCCGTGTCGTTGGAGGAGTTGCAGCGCGAGTCAGAGCATGACCCCACACTGTCCGCGCTACGCATGTACATTCGCTCTGGATGGCCAGCAAAGGTTCATGACGACCTCATGCCATTCAAAAGGGTGCGTGATGAACTCTCATGTTGGGGTGGTGTGTGTGTCTCAAGGGGCTTGTGCACTGTGGTGCCCTGTAGTCTGCGGGGCCGCATCCTGTCCATGGCACATGAGGGGCACCTAGGCATTGTTAAACTCAAACAGCGATGCCGAGATCTCATCTGGTGGCCAGGCATCGATCGCAATATTGAAGCCCTCGTTAAAGACTGCGTGCCATGCCTCCTCAGTGGGAAAACTGGACCTCCAGTGCCGACCCCTCTGCAGCCGGTCCCATGGCCATCCCACCCATGGGAACATCTCCAGCTCGACATCTGTGGGGAGATCCATGGGCGTGGAATTCCCCATCATCAGCGTTTCCTGGTGGTGCTGTACGATCTCCATTCGAAATGGCCCGAAGTGGTTCCAGCCGGAACTGTCACAACACAGGCCATCACAGACATCCTGGAAGCCTTGTTCGCACGTTGGGGCATGCCTCGCGCCATCACAACAGATAATGGACCCCAGTTCATCTCTGCAGACTTTTCCCAGTTCCTCAGTGATAGGGGAATCAAACATATCCGCACAGCATATTACAATCCACAAGCAAACGGCGGTGTGGAGCGGTTCAACCAGAGCCTAAAGAATGGCATCCGAGCCCATCTGGCTCAGGGGTGTACATTCCAGACAGCACTCAACCAAACCCTAATGCACTACAGGGCTAGCCAACACGCTACAACTGGGACCTCTCCAGCACTTCTCATGCTGGGTCGGGAGATGGAACTACCATTGGACAGACTCAAGGCGCGAGTGCCTACAGCCAGCAGCTCTCAGGCTCAAACCAAAGCCACAGTAAACAGACACCAGCAACACATGCGGCAGTATTTTGACCGGAAACACAGGGTCAAGGGCGCTGCTATTGCCGCAGGTGACTGGGTTCGAGCTCGTAGGCCTCATAGGGGCAACAAGATGGCTTCATACTGGAGCCAGCCCTTCCAGGTGCACCGCCAGCTGGGCCCCGCCACCTTCATGCTCAGTGACGGATCACGATGGCATGCTAAAAGACTGAGGAAAGTGCGGAACCCGGGTGAGGGAATGGTGGCTCCACTGCCATCGGCGCCACCTCCACGGATGCCGACACATATAGAATCACAGCAAGCCTCCCATACTCTTCAGGCGGCGGCGTCACCAGCACCCCAGCAACCACAACCTGCACCCGACCTGCAAACCCCTCTGCTTTCCTCTGGCCTCCAGCCAGACCCGAGGCTGGACCGTGTCACAAGCCCAGCTGTGGAGAACCCCCCAGCTGCTTCGGATGGGCCACAGCCCACAGAGGTCGAGGAGTGCCGACCCGTAAGGGCCAGAGGCCGCCCTGCCTACTTAAAGGACTTTGTCACAGAGTGACAGTGTAGGCCTTGCACTCTGCGTTGTACTTGTTAAATTGTTTTGGCAAAGACTTAGTTAGTTAGTCTAGTTCCTTGGGAGGGAGGGGGAAATGTTGTGTACTCATAACTAACTAGGATAATATATTTGCACACTGTTATTAAAAGTAAGGGGGCTACTATTATGAAGTAGTGAAGCTGGCAGTGTTGGGGGATTATGGGTAGCTGCGTGAGGTTAATGGAACGTGCATGCATTGTAATGTGACGGACAAGTTGAGTAAAAGTGTTACACGGATTCTGTGTGTTTCGGCTCTTCCTTAAACATAATAATATCCATTTCATATTTCCACTGCCTTTTAGGGAGCTCAACGGCATGAAAGTCAAACAACTCTCTTTGATGGATCTTCTTCACTACTTTTTCTCAGAAATAAAGCAGTTAACTTTTCCCAGCCAGGGGAAGTACAAAGTGTTGTTCATCTTTGACGGTCTGGATGAATGTCGAGTCAAACTAGACTTTCAGAAAAATGAAATTTTGACTGACGTGACAAAGGTCGCTTCATTGGATGTTCTACTGACAAATCTCATCAAGGGTAATCTGCTTCGCTCTGCTCTCCTTTGGATCACCTCCCGACCAGCAGCAACCAATCAAATCCCTCCTGAGTGTGTCGACCGGGTCACAGAAGTACAAGGGTTCAGTGACGCTCAGAAGAAGGTGTACTTCAGGAAGAGGATCAGTGATCAGGATCTTGCCAGCAAAGTTATCACTCACATAGAATCATCAAGAAGCCTCCACATTATGTGCCACATACCAGTGTTTTGCTGGATTGCTGCTAATGTTATTGAATTTATTCTCAAGAGTGAAGGAGGCAAACAAGTACCAAAGACTTTGACAGAAATGTACACATATTTCCTTGTTTTTCAAACCAAGCAGAAGAGTCTAAAGTTTGAAGGAGTTCATGACACAGACCCACAGTGGAACCAGGCTAGTCTCCTTGCTCTTGGGAAGTTGGCCTACGAGCAGCTGCAGAAGGGCAACCTGATCTTTTATGAAGAGGACCTGAGAGAGAGTGGTATTGATGTCAAAGAGGCAGCAGTACACTGTGGCATTTGCACCCAGATCTTTCAGGAAGAGTCAAGCCTTCATCAGGAAAAGGTGTACTGCTTTGTGCATCTGAGCATCCAGGAGTACCTTGCAGCTTTGTATGTGATCCTGATGTTCATAAAAGAAGGGAAAGATCTCATGTTCCCACAACAACCCCCCAGTACAGTGTTTCAGTTTTTCAAAGCAACGGACAAATCCATGACCACCTTACAGATGAGTGCTGTGGACAAAGCATTGGAACATGAAGATGGGCGCTTTGATCTGTTCCTCCGGTTCCTTCTTGGCCTCTCTCTGGAATCCAACCAGAGACTCTTAAAAGGCCTGATAAAGAAAGTACAACATGAAAGCCAAGGGGCAATAGGCAGCTACATAAAGACAAAGATCAGGGAGATGCCATCAGAAAGAGTTCTCAACCTCTTCCACTGTCTGAATGAAGTCAATGATCACTCCTTAGTGGAGGAGGTCCAGAGCTTCCTGAGTGCAGGGACACTTTCTGCAGCCAAACTCTCATCCACTCAGTGGTCCGCTCTTGTGTTTGTGCTTCTGACATCAGAAGAAAAGCTGGATGTGTTTGATTTGAAGAAGTACAGCAGGTCTGATGAATGTCTCCTAAGGCTGCAGCCAGTAGTGGAGGAATCCCAAAAGGCTCTGTGAGTAGGATAGCAAAAGTTGTGGACGGAAGGTGGATAGTAATTTAAGTTGATATTAAAGTGTAACTGCACCCTAAAATATGTTTTTGAGCTGTTGATTGATTGAAATTACTCAGTGGTGGTTAATATTGACAAAAATCGTGTTTCCCGAGAAAAGTAACATTTTGCATTATTTTGTATTAGAGATATAGCTCTCCGCGCCGTCTACAAGTTGCAACATGTCATGGCATTTTGGTCCAAACTGCTGAAGTAGTCCTGCACTTCTCTGACGACTCTACGTCACCGGGTCGTTACACATTAGGAATGAAACGCCCCAACACCTGCTGCCCTGATTACCTGTGATGAGCCATGTCTGCAGCTCTCATTCCCAGATTGACACGAAATCACCATGGTTCGCATGCGCCCCTCCCCTCCAAATTTCAGAAGGTCCCGCCCATTTTGAAAGCCTTTTTCAGAAATGTGAATTGGGTGGAGTTATGGGGTGCAGTTACACTTTAAAGTGTAACTTCACCCCATAACTCCACCCACTTTTTTTTATGTCAATATTAATCCTGCAGTGTAGTTCACCACTTATAACTAATTTTCAATCAATCAACAGCTCAAAAAACATATTTTTAGGGTGTAGTTACACTTCAAAGAGTACTGACACGAAATCACCATGGTTGATTGGCTGCAGCAGTGCCCAATCTACATCAACGCCCCTTACATCTCCGCCCCTCTTCAACCCCTCCCTTCCAAATTTCAGAACGTCCCGCCCATTTTTAAAGCCTTTTTCAGAAATGTGAAGTGGGTGGAGTTATGGGTGCAGTTACACTTGAAGTATGATTCAGGTGCATGACTACACTAATGTTCTCATAGCATCACAGTAGGGCGGCAGTGGCTCAGGAGGTAGAGGAGTCGTCCAGTAACTGGAAGGTTGCTGGTTGGAGCCCAACTCCTCCTGACCCTGTGGAAGTGTCCTTGAGCAAGACACCTACTGTAACCCCAGTGCTCCTGATGACCCTGTCCAAGTGTCCTTGAGCAAGACACCTACAGTAACCCCAGTGCTCCCGATGAGCCTGTAGAAGTGTCCTTGAGCAAGACCCCTACAGTAACCCCAGTGCTCCCGATGAGCAGGTTGGCGCCTTGCATGGCAGCCTCTGCCATCGTTGTGTGAATGGGTGAATTTGAGGCATGATATGTAGAGCGCTTTGGGTGCAGAAGCCAATTAAATAAATGCAGTCCATTTACTATTTAGAGTCTGTTAACTGATGGAATGTTTTCCCCTTAAGGCTCAACAGTTGTGGGCTCACTGAGAGGAGCTGTGCAGGTCTGGCATCTGTCCTCACCAAAGCGTCTTCAAAGCTGAAACATCTGGACCTCAGTGCCAACAGTATTGGATATATTGATATTGGGGTCCAAGAATTGTGTAGTGGACTGGGTAACCCAAACTGTGCACTGGAGACACTCCGGTAAGAAATTTTAATATCCCATAATGATCAGTTCTGGGGCTTCATTTATGCAGTATGATGCATGTGTCCAATATGTGTGTGTGAGTGTGTGTGTGTGTGTGTGTGTGTGTGTGTGTGTGTGTGTGTGTGTGTGTGTGTGTGTGTGTGTGTGTGTGTGTGTGTGTGTGTGTGTGTGTGTGTGTGTGTGTGTGTGTGAGATAAATACTGATGTTGCAAACAGCAGTCTGGTGGGAACAGGCAGTGGAAACAACACCGGGGCATAAGTTAGTGGGCATGTAGCCTCAATAGGCTGATAAGTATTAGAGAAGAGAAGCATCTTTCTTCTCTTCTGTAAACTGGAGAAACCATAGAGAAAAACGAAAGATGGATGAGGCTAACAAAGCGCGCTCGTTTTAATCGACTTTGGAAGAGTTAGACTTGGGCTTTTCTCTAAAGGTTGAGCAGAAAGAAGCACTCAAGTCATTTGTTTTAAATAAGTGTGTATTTGCTGTTTTGCCAACCGGCTATGATTGGTCACAAATGCTGGCCTATTACGTGCAGAGGCAGTTTGAAAGACAACTGTTCATCCCACCCACAGGCTTCAGCTCTGTGAATGGTCCGACCCCAGACTATACATTTCTGTATAGTTTGGCTTGCCAGGCTAAAATACACACACACACACACACACACACACACACACACACACACACACACACATCAAGTATTGTACATTTGACAGTAATGTTGATTATCCAAAAGGAAATGAAGATTAAGTATTTATCCTACTTCTCTCTACAGCCTGGATAACTGCAGTATTGGAGAGGAAGGCTTCAGAGCTCTTGCATCAGCACTGAGATCAAACCCCTCACACATGAGAGAGCTGCAGCTGAGTGAGAATAAAGCAGGAGACTCAGGAGTGAAGCATCTTTCTTCTCTTCTGGAGGATCCCAACTGTAAACTGGATAAACTACAGTGAGTATCACAAGACCAAATACTGAGTTGTTATCAATGAATTTGACAGTGTGTTTTTATCTCTTTTTCTCACTCAAACACACACACCACTGAGTCAGTCAGTCACTCTCTCACTCACTTACACAATCACTGACACTATAACACTAAACCCACAAACACACACACAAACCACTGACTCACTTAACCATACCATAACATGACAGATACACACACACACACACACACACACACACACACACACACACACACACACACACACACACACACACACACACACACACACACACACACATACGTAAATACTAACACACACACATACAGTTTATTGCACTGTAATGTTGATTGTCCAAAAGGAAATGAAGATGAAGTATTTCTCCTACTTCTCTCTACAGCCTGTATAGCTGCAGTATTGGAGAGGAAGGCTTCAGAGCTCTTGCATCAGCACTGAGATCAAACCCCTCAACCATGAGAAAGCTGCAGCTGAGTGTGAATAAAGCAGGAGACTCAGGAGTGAAGCATCTTTCTTCTCTTCTGGAGGATCCCAACTGTAAACTGGAGAAACTACAGTGAGTATCACAAGACCAAATACTGAGTTGCTATCAGTGAATTTAACCGTGTGTTTTTATCTTTTTTTCTCTCTCAAACACCAATGCAAACACACGCATGCACGCACACACATGCGCACACACACACACACACACACAAACACACACACACACACACACACATAAACACTAACACACACACATACAGTTTATTGCAAATTTGACATTCATGTTTGATTGTCCAAAATGAAATGAAGATAAAGTATTTCTCCTACTTCTCTCTACAGCCTGAATAACTGCAGTATTGGAGAGGAAGGCTTCAGAGCTCTTGCATCAGCACTGAGATCAAACCCCTCACACATGAGAGAGCTGCAGCTGAGTGAGAATAAAGCCGGAGACTCAGGAGTGAAGCATCTTTCTTCTCTTCTGGAGGATCCCAACTGTAAACTGGAAAAACTACAGTGAGTATCACAAGACCAAATATTGAGTTGCTATCAGTGAATTTGACAGTGTGTTTTATCTCTTTTTCTCACTCAAACACCAATGCAAACACACGCACGCACACGCGCACACACACACACACACACACACACACACACACACACACACACACACACACACACACACACACACACACACACACATAAACAATAACACACACACAGTTTATTGCAAATTTGACAGTCATGTTTGATTGTCCAAAAGGAAATGAAGATGTAGCATTTCTCCTACTTCTCTCTACAGCCTGAATAACTGCAGTATTGGAGAGGAAGGCTTCAGAGCTCTTGCATCAGCACTGAGATCAAACCCCTCACACATGAGAGAGCTGCAGCTGAGTGGGAATAAAGCAGGAGACTCAGGAGTGAAGCATCTTTCTTCTCTTCTGGAGGATCCCAACTGTAAACTGGAGAAACTACAGTGAGTATCACAAGACCAAATACTGAGTTGCTATCAGTGAATTTAACCGTGTGTTTTTATCTTTTTTTCTCTCTCAAACACCAATGCGAACACACGCATGCACGCACGCACACACGCGCACACACACACACACACACACACACACACACACACACACACACACACAAACACACAAACACATAAACACTAACACACACACATACAGTTTATTGCAAATTTGACAGTCATGTTTGATTGTCCAAAATGAAATGAAGATAAAGTATTTCTCCTACTTCTCTCTACAGCCTGGCTAACTGCAGTATTGGAGAGGAAGGTTTCAGAGCTCTTGCATCAGCACTGAGATCAAACCCCTCACACATGAGAGAGCTGCAGCTGAGTGGGAATAAAGCAGGAGACTCAGGAGTGAAGCATCTTTCTTCTCTTCTGGAGGATCCCAACTGTAAACTGGAGAAACTACAGTGAGTATCACAAGACCAAATACTGAGTTGCTATCAGTGAATTTGACAGTGTGCTTTATCTCTTTTTCTCACTCAAACACACACACACACACACACAAACTACTGACTCACTCATACTATAACACACCATGCACACACACACACACACACACACACACACACACGCACATGAACACTAACACACACACATAAAGTTTATTGCAAATTTGACAGTCATGTTTGATCGTCCAAAAATAAATTCAGATGTAGTATTTCTCCTACTTCTCTCTACAGCCTGGATAAGTGCAGTATTGGAGAGGAAGGCTTCAGAGCTCTTGCATCAGCACTGAGATCAAACCCCTCACACATGAGAGAGCTGCAGCTGAGTGGGAATGAAGCAGGAGACTCAGGAGTGAAGCATCTTTCTTCTCTTCTGGAGGATCCCAACTGTAAACTGGAGAAACTACAGTGAGTATCACAAGACCAAATACTGAGTTGCTATCAGTGAATTTGACAGTGTGTTGTAAACTTTTTATCTATTTTTTTTTCACTCAAACACCAATGCACACACACACACACACACACACAGACACACAATAGTCAGTTCTGTGCCTTTATTTATGTAATAATGCATTTGTCCAGTTGGTGGGGGGTCTTATCATCATACAGCAGTGATGTTGCAATTTGCACATTATATGTTCACACAACATTGTCAGGTTGTTGTAAATTCTCTACTGTAAACAACACTGGCACAACTTAGTGTTATACTTGGAAAACTCAATATTATTGTTTGGTGCATTGACTAAATTCTTCCTTCTAGGCTCTCTGACTGCAGTATCACAGAGAAGGGCTATGCTAGTCTGGCTTCAGCCCTGAAGTTAAATCCCAAATACCTCAGAGAGCTTGATCTCAGAGGAAATGATCCAGGGAAATCTGGAGTAAAACTGTTTTTAGACCTGAAGGAGGATCCACAGTGTACACTGAGAAATGCCCAGTAAGTATATAGTGGACAGTCAGGCAGGATTCATATTTTTTATCAAGCTGGTGAAGATTCAGACTGCTTGCAGTTGACTTTTCTGTGGTGGAAACACCTTCTGTGGAGATTCAGTTGGTCTGTAATGACCAGACATGAACATGATATTTGAAGAGACCAGATAAGATAAGGTCCTGCAGAGAAAACTGACCCTGTGAGATTTAAAGCTGCATCACCAGGCCAAGCAGATCAAATAATAACACACACACACACACACACACACACACACACACACACACACACACTGTATACACATATACACATAAATGGGTAGCAATACACCCTTTCCCCTGAAAACAGCAACAGCAATAGCAGCTCATCATTTCATAATTACTCGATTGTCTGATTTGCCAAAAGTCTTTGTGTCTTTCTATGCCCACATCAGTGATGTTCATGTCAGGTGAGATGAAAGGTGTGTTGTCCTCCTTATGTGTCCAGGTTCCTGAAGAGTAGTGCTGCTGAGGAAGCCTGTGCTGCTGTGGCTTCAGCTGTGGGTTCAAACCCCTTACTCATGACTCAGCTGGATCTGAGAGAGCACATACCAGGAGTCTTGGGAGTGACTCAGCTGTGTGCTTTACTACAGGATCCCCACTGCACACTGCAGACATTACGGTTAGTGGATGTTGGTGCATTCACTTCACATAAACAGCTGGGGTTAAAGGAACACTTCACCGTTTTTTCATATTGAACTACGTTATTCCTTTAATTAAGACGAGTTGATACATACCTCTCACGTTTCAGTGCGTGCACTCACTGGCTCTGGCGCACGGCGCTACTTTGATAGCACTTAGCTAGCTCAATGCATTCATTAGGATCCAAACAGAGATGAAGTTAGAAGTGACCAAACACCTCCATGTTTTCCCTATTAAAATACAGTTACACGAGTAGTCACATGACCAAGTATGGTGATACAAATAAAACCTGGTGCATTTCTAAGCAGGTAAGAGGGATAGCTATATTGTATGGCGCAGTAATATCCTCACTCTTGCACTTTCAGTTTCACTTTGGAGTGAGGATATTTCAGCCAGGAATACTCAGAGACATAACTGAAGTTAACAAAGATTTCAATCCATCAAAGGATTTACACAAGACATAAGCAATGAATGAATACCAAATAAATGGTTAGAAATAAGCAACGATGAGAGTCTTTGGCGTAGGCCCCGTCCTAGGTCCAGGTCACTGAGTGTGCAGACCCTGGCAAATCCTGCCGGACCGAGAAGCAGGGGCTAAGCCCCCACAGCCCTGACAGCTGGACGGTCGCTTCTAACTTCATCTCTGTTTGGATCCTAATGAATGAACTGGGCTAGCTAAGTGCTATCAAAGTAGCGCCGCGCACCAGAGCCCATGAGTGCACACATTGAAACGTGAGAGGTATGTATCAACTCGTCTTAGTTAAGGGAATAACGTAGTTTAATATGAAAAAACTGTAAAGTGTTCCTTTAAAGGTGGTGTTGCTGATGGTGTTACAAAATCAATCATCATTATTTTCTTACTTACAGCAACATTAAACTGGAGAAATCTGAAAATAGACTATTCTGTGTCCTTTCTTATTCCATATGGAAATGCAGTGTTGTGAAATGTACACAGTGTTGTGTGTTGAGGACAGTGAGGCTGATTCATTGTAAGATGCTCTGATGTGTATCAGTAATGATAATGCAGCTTTTTCCTACACCAACAGACATAGAAACACACACACACACACACACACACACCACTAACTCAGTCAGTCACTCTCTCGGTCGCCTACGACAAACATATGTGCACACACACACGGACACACACACACACACACACACACCTGCACTCACTAGCACACTAACAACACTGACTCAGGAAATGAAGGAAATGAAGATGAAGTATTTCTCCTACTTCTCTCTACAGCCTGTATAACTGCAGTATTGGAGAGGAAGGCTTCAGAGCTCTTGCATCAGCACTGAGATCAAACCCCTCACACATGAGAGAGCTGCAGCTGAGTTGGAATAAAGCAGGAGACTCAGGAGTGAAGCATCTTTCTTCTCTTCTGGAGGATCCCAACTGTAAACTGGAGAAACTACAGTGAGTATCACAAGACCAAGTACTGAGTTGCTATCAGTGAATTTGACAGTGTGTTTTTATTTATTTTTCTCACACATACACACACACACACACACACACACACACACACCACTGAATCAGTTGGTCGGTCACTTTCTCAGTCACTTACCACTTACAACAAACATGCACACACACACACACACACACACACACACACACACACACACACACACACACACACACACACACACACACACACACACACACACACACACACACACACACACAGACATACATACACCACTGACTCACACACACACATACTGTACATACACACGCACACACACACCCACACACACACCCACACACACACACACACACACACACACACACACACACAGACATACATACACCACTTACTCACTCAAACACACACACACACATAAAGAGTAATGTTGATTGTCCAAAAGGAAATGAAGATGAAGTATATACATACACCACTGACTCACTCAAACACTTCACCATTTTTTCATATTAAACTACGTTATTCCCTTAACTAAGACGAGTTGATACATACCTCTCACGTTTCAGTGCGTGCACTCACTGGCTCTGGCACACACACACACACACACACACACACACACACACACACACACACACACACACACACACACACACACACACACACACACACACACACACACACACACAGACATACATACACCACTGGAAATGAAGATGAAGTATATACATACAGATGGTACGGGTTGAGAATGCTCCTTTCTTTCCCGCACATCGGGACTCCCGAAGCATCGGGAAAACTGCAACCGCAAGGGGGCAACATAGACCGCCCTAATAATATGAAGGTTCGGCTCATGGAAAAACCCGAGGACACCGCGCTGGTGACGAGCGGAGAAAAGAGACATCACGCTCGGCATGTCAGATTGCAGTTTCAGAGTTTTCGAATGTTTTACAGCCTACCTCACAGCTGGCTCTCTCACTCGACGTAGCCTATAACTCAGTCAGTCCAGCAGAGATGCCAGAGCAACGTTTTGGTCAATGGAGAGGGAGAGTAATGCTCCGCATATCCGTCTCATTTAATCCGTCTCATTTAATCATTAAAATGAAGGTGATGACTGGCGAAATTATAATCAAACGACGTTTCAATAAACCATTGTTGAAATTAATGAAAATGGTTTTAGAAGCCTTCAATTCAACCTGAAAGACTCGATAGGCAACCTTAGATTAATTCATTAATTCATTACGGTTACAAACCGCATTTCCGTGAATAGGCTATTATTGTCAAGGCGAAGACGAAAGAGATGGACAAGATGGACATTTAGGCTACATTTATGCTAGGAATACTTAGAAATGTGTAGGCCTATAGGCTATTTTAAAACGGAGGCATGTTCATTTTAACCGGCGACGCTGGGTAGCTTACCCAGCACTTTATCACAGATTTTGTCCCCACCACTTTTGACAACTGAAAATAAAATGTATTTAACAGAAATATCTTTAATAGGCATACATGCCTATCATGTCACTTTACTTATAACCGTAGGCTACATGCATGGAGAAGATCGCGCATTTTGTAACATTGTATGGATGGTCAGATATGCGATAGGGCAGTGAGGGTGATTCATTGTAACCATCGACTAGTAGGCCTAGCTCAGCAAAAGAAGTTTCTAGCAACTTAGAATATATGGATCTCGTTATGCATGTTCATGTTGATTCAGAGATAGACATAGACCGTGGGCTACTGTGCGTCAATATAACAGCATTTTATCATGTGGTGAATTAATGACTAACGTCAGTTTAACATGTCAGAACTTTTGATCGGCGTTTCAAGTGCATGCTGCGAATAAATGAACTCGACTGACTGAATCCTTTATATTTATTGGCTAAGTGCGAAGATATTGACACTCGAACGGTGGCGTAACTGGATGAGGCATCTTAATCACACGTCAGCGACCGGGGTTCAAAATTTACTCTACGAACCTCCGGAACCCATTAAGACAAGAGGCATTATTTTATTTAAAAGTTTTGCGATTTTTTTTATGATTGCGATGTTTGCTGAAAAGAAAAGTTAATATGTGAATTCGTGGTTCAGCGCGCGCACACACACACACACACACACACACACACACACACACACACACACACACACACACACACACACACACACACACACACACATTTTTACATTTACATAATAGGGCTCGGGCACACGCCTTGAACTCTAGGAATATCGCCGCCATTTGGTAGCGCACTGAACGTAATATCCATTCATTCAGATGCACAAGACAAGAAGCAGAAATATAGTAGCGATTTATTATTTTCCTCTTGCGATCGTGGGTTGCACTGTTACACCCCACTACACAGCAACATACGACCAAGAAGGCAAAAACTAAGTAACAGGAACACACTAAAAGGCGGGAGTAAATCCATAGTAATCCATAGTAAACTAAGGAGTGAAGCTGCCAATGTGGCTGTGCCCGCGAAGTTTTGATGTCATGATCCCGAGCCCTAGTGTCAGGAAGTGTCTGTCGAGAGAGAGGGGGGAGGGAGGCAATCGTCCTCAATGCAGCATATAGGTAGGCTATAATGTCTAGTGAACTGGTTAGACAAGTGTGGGGGAGGGGGAATGATCGCACAAGACAATTGCTCTTCATGAAATGGGTAGTCTCACAGACGTTTGTCGATGTGTAAACGTAGCCTACTACATCACTTGCGAAATCGGACGTGGCACATAGAATTATTAGGCTACTGGATTTAATATAGCAAGTCCATATACTTTGTTCATCCTATATTAAAATGTAATGTGCTGCGGGGAAGCATTGGGGAAGTCAGTTTAAGTTGTCCTGTAACAATTTGCCTCTTATTATAATCAAGAGTAACACGAAAAACACAAATATCATGTATTGTGTCGTAAACAGTTAATGACTTCGTGGCCACTATGCGCAACTGCATCGCGCAGTGAGCTGAAGGATAGGAGGACCGACACTTATTAACACAAAGCTTTGTAAAGCACTAACAACCACCCCTCAAAGTTCATTGTCCATAAGTCCAAACAATGAGTATAAAAATTCGACAATCCAAAACGATAACGAGATCTCCCAGAAACGAAAAACAAGTTTGTTGAGTAGCCTAGTCCTTCCAACAATCTCATCTTTTGCGTTTGTTAGATAAAAGGCATTCTGTCCTGCTGTATTCCAATGAGAAAAAATCATCCACAAGGTAGGCTAAGGGTCACGGTAATGCAGCATGCAGGAATCTATATACGCACAAAACGAATGAATGGGTTATATCGGCCAAAACGAATGAATGGGTCGGGAGAGTCGTCTGGCTGTGTCAGCAGACTGCAGTCGGTCTCGAGGGGTTAAATAACGCACGTACTTGAATTTTAATCTGAAGAAGACCACACGGTCGAAACGTCATTCCTTTGTGATAAAGAAAATAAAATAAAATCAAAAAAGAAGGATTTCAAGTGTGCGAACCTTTTTCCATTTTTTTATGATTTAGCCTAGGCCTACTCTTGTTCTGCACCTTGACCGGGGATGTGCACAAACTTTTTTACTACACTTGAATTTTAAACCAACCATCCTATAGCCATACTTTAATAATCAGATGTTATGCTCATTTTTGTAGGCTACACCTCACCGGCAAGCACGCACGCAAATGCTGCTTTTATTGCACATCTACAATATTGGCCAGGCTATATAGAATAGGCTTTTAGGACTGTACTTTGCCTTCGTGCAACTTTAGTTGTGCTCAATCTAAATTATTGTCAGTAAGAATAGGTCATATTACCAAATGGCGAACCTCGAAAATTATTTAGGATATAGAGCCGTGTCCATTACGCATGCAGTTATTTTTTAGGCTATTGTTTTATTTGAGTATTTTTGTCTACCATGGCAAACATAGTTGAAACGTTCGCTCTAAACTTATGTATTTCCAATCGGCTTTCACAATCAGCTACAGCTGCGCATGAAAACTTGCAATGTCTTTACAGAACTGCTTTCACTTCCCCGAGTCGCGAACGCAACATGCACAACAACCGATATTTAGCAAACACATGCATTTCCAGCTCTCAAAACCGATGAGGTCCAGATCTCAGTGGACTCAAAGCTGCCTACAGCCATGCATAGTAAGCCTAATGATAGCCTAATAGTTATGACATTAATAGCCTATTAATGTTTAGTGTTTAACTTTCTGTTTAGTGTTGACAACACAAAGGCCTTCACGTTGTGTGGCAGTGCTTGCTTGCCCTTCGATCCATCCCAGTTGGTGGTTTTGCACCTGTCCCTGAGTTATAGTCTATATGAGTAAGCGCTTATGCTCTAACCGCATAATAAAAGAAGCACCTGCAGCAGTGCTTATGGCAAGGCTATTAACACCTGTCACTGAGCTATGGACAAGCAGTTATGCTCGAAAATGATCATAATAACAGACACACCTAATTGTATGGCTCTATGTTTGAACACATCAAATTAGCAAGCATTTCCTCCCGATAGCAGCAACGTTTGCTTTTTTTTTCTGTCGGTCCGCGGTTGCTTGGTCAATTGCGCAGCAAATTATCAGATGAAGCGGACCTAATTTCACTCCATGTCTCGCGGACCAGCAGCAGTCTCCACGTTTCGCGGCCCATAGTTTGAGAAACGCTGCATTAAAGTGTCATTAAGTTGTAGGCTATATGTTTAGTGTTTTCTTTGTGTGTTTTGCATTGTAGTGTGTTTGCATTGAGTAGTTCCTTAAAATACGGAACAAAGAGCGTCCCGTAGGCTATCTGTTCAATACAGAAGAAGACTTTTACTTATATATTTCTTATAACGAAACGCGAAGAAAAAATACGAGGACTGACCATCTCGCCTCTCCGCGTTTCCCCCAATACCATGGCGACAAAGAGAAATAAATATGATTTGACATTTTAATGTTTGTAGCGCGCTAGTTTACCCAGTGTGTGTGCATTGAGTAGTTCCTTAAAATATGGATCAAAGAGCGTCCCGTAGGCTATCTGTTCAATACAGAAGAAGACTTTAACTATTACTTATATATTTCTTATAACGAAACGCTGCATTGAGTAGTTCCTTAAAATAGCCTACGGAACGAGCGTCCCGTAGACTATCTGTTTAATACGGAAGAAGACTAACTATTACTTATATATTTCTTATAACGCTGGCTGTAGGCGATTTCTATAACCATTTTCATTCATTTCAACAATGGTTCATTGAAGTGTCGTTTGAATGATTTCGCCAGTCATCACCTTCATTTTAATGATTCAATGAGATTAAGGAGTCGACTATTGACGGATATGCGGTCTTCATCATTAAATGCAGTTGAAACTTTCTGCCACCTGGTGGTTGTTTGGGTACATTGCCTTAGCCTCGAAAAAAATCGGCTTGACGCACTGCGGGATCTCTTCGGGAGTCCCGCGGGAGAAGGTGCATTCTCAACCCGTACCCACTGTACACCACTGACTCACTCAAACACACACACACACACACACACAGACACACACCATTAACTCACTCACACACACAGACACACACACATACATACACCACTGACTCACTCAAACACACACACACAGACACACACACACACACACACACACACACACACACACACACACACACACATACACACACACACACACACAGACATACATACACCACTTACTCACTCAAACACACACACACACATAAAGAGTAATGTTGATTGTCCAAAAGGAAATGAAGATGAAGTATATACATACACCACTGACTCACTCAAACACACACACACACACACACACACACACACACAAAAACACACACAAACACACACACATACATACACCACTGACTCACTCACGCACACACAAACACACACACATACATACACCACTGACTCACTCACGCACACACACACACACACACGCCTGCACTCACTAGCACACTAACAACACTGACTCAGTCTCTCTCTCTCTCTCTCTCTCTCACACACACACACAGACACACACCACTGACTCACTCACACACACATACATACACCACTGACTCACTCAAACACACACACACACACACACATAGACACACACCATTGACTCACTCAAACACACACACACACTACACACACACACACACACACACACACACACACACATACATACACCACTGACTCACTCACGCACACACACACACACACACACACATACACCACTGACTCACTCAAACACACACACACACACATAGACACACACCACTGACTCACTCAAACACACACACACACACACTACACACACACACACACACACACACACACACACACATACATACACCACTGACTCACTCACGCGCACACACACACACACACATACACCACTGCCTCACTCAAACACACACACACACACGCACGCACACACACACACACACACACACACACACACAGACACACACTACTGACTCACTCAAACACACACACACTACACACACACACACACACAAAGAGTATTGTGAATTTGACAGTAATGTTGATTGTCCAAAAGGAAATGAAGATGAAGTATTTCTCCTACTTCTCTCTACAGCCTGGTTAACTGCAGTATTGGAGAGGAAGGCTTCAGAGCTCTTGCATCAGCACTGAGATCAAACCCCTCACACATGAGAGAGCTGCAGCTGAGTGGGAATAAAGCAGGAGACTCAGGAGTGAAGCATCTTTCTTCTCTTCTGGAGGATCCCAACTGTAAACTGGAGAAACTACAGTGAGTATCACAAGACCAAATACTGAGTTGCTATCAGTGAATTTGACAGTGTGTTTTATCTCTTTTTCTCACTCACACACACACACACACACACACACACACACACACACACACACACACACACACACACACACACACACACACAAAGTATTGTAAATTTGACAGTAATGTTGATTATCCAAAAGGAAATGAAGATGAAGTATTTCTCCTACTTCTCTCTACAGCCTGTATAACTGCAGTATTGGAGAGGAAGGCTTCAGAGCTCTTGCATCAGCACTGAGATCAAACCCCTCACACATGAGAGAGCTGCAGCTGAGTGAGAATAAAGCAGGAGACTCAGGAGTGAAGCATCTTTCTTCTCTTCTGGAGGATCCCAACTGTAAACTGGAGAAACTATTGTGAGTATCACAAGACCAAATACTGAGTTGCTATCAGTGAATTTGACAGTGTGTTTTTATTTATTTTTCTCACTCACACACACACACACACCGCTGAATCAGTTGGTCGGTCACTTTCTCAGTCACTTACAACAAACATGCACACACACACACACACACACACACACACACACACACACACACACACACACACACACCGCTGAATCAGTTGGTCGGTCACTTTCTCAGTCACTTACAACAAACATGCACACACACACACACACACACACACCATTAACTCACTCACTCCCTCCTTCATTTATTCACTGATTTGCACACAAACACACACATACATACAGTGGGTACGGGTTGAGAATGCACCTTCTCCCGCGGGACTCCCGAAGAGATCCCGCAGGCCGTCAAGCCGATTTTTTTCGAGGCTAAGGCAATGTACCCAAACAACCACCAGGTGGCAGAAAGTTTCATCCCGCATTTCAAAATGATGAAGACCGCATATCCGTCAATAGTCGACTCCTTAATCTCATTTAATCATTACAATGAAGGTGATGAATGGCGAAATTATTCAAACGACGTTTCAATGAACCATTGTTGAAATGAATGAAAATGGTTATAGAAAATCGCCTACAGCCTAACGCCGACACAGCTGATTCTTTGATTGATTCTAAGCTGTTTTGATGTAGGGGATGGGTAAACTGGCGCGCTACAAACATGCTACCAATCAAATGTAATATTAGTAGGACTAGCCTACTTAGACACTTTAGTCATAGGCAACGTTGCCATGTTAATTTGGGCTAGAAGTGCTTGCTTGTGGTGGCGCTCCTGTCCGCTGCTTCTACCGAATTGTGTGGCAAATTTGTCAGCAATCAGCTTAAATGTAAAATCATATTTATTTCTCTTTGTCGCCATGGTATTGGGGGAAACGCGGAGAAACGAGATGGTCAGTCCTCGTATTTTTTCTTCGCGTTTCGTTATAAGAAATATATAAGTAATAGTTAGTCTTCTTGACCAAGCAACCGCGGACCGACAGAAAAAGAAAGCAAACGTTGCTGCGGAAATGCTTGCTAATTTCATGTGTTTAAACATAGAGCCATACAATTAGGTGTGTCTGTTATTATGATCATTTTCGAGCATAACTGCTTGTCCATAGCTCAGTGACAGGTGTTAATAGCCTTGCCATAAGCACTGCTGCAGGTGCTTCTTTTATTATGCGGTTAGAGCATAAGCGCTTACTCATATAGACTATAACTCAGGGACAGGTGCAAAACCACCAACTGGGATGGATCGAAGGGCAAGCAAGCACTGCCACACAACGTGAAGGCCTTTGTGTTGTCAACACTAAACAGAAAGTGTCCTACGATGGGGAGAAGTGGCCGCAAGGACTGCATCGATAAGATCAACGAATACAGTAATGTTTTACAACCCAGCTGGTATCCGCTGTTCATTCCGACATATCCCCACTCGGCGGTAGGCCTAGGCCTATTTAACTTTTTTTTTTTCAAACAACGTGCCATTCCGACCTGAGGTCATTAATAGGCTATTAATGTCATAACTATTAGGCTATCATTAGGCTTACTATGCATGGCTGTAGGCAGCTATGAGGCCACTGAGATCTGGACCTCATCGGTTTTGTGAAAGCCGATTGGAAATACATAAGTTTAGAGCGAACGTTTCAACTATGTTTGCCATGGTAGACAAAAACACTCAAATAAAACAATAGCCTAAAAAATAACTGCATGCGTAATGGACACGGCTCTTTATCCTAAATAATTTTCGAGGTTCGCCATTTGGTAATATGACCTATCCTTACTGACAATAATTTAGATTGAGCACAACTAAAGTTGGGAGATCTCGTTATCGTTTTGGATTGTCGGATTTTTATACTTATTGTTTGGACTTATGGACAATGAACTTTGAGGGGTGGTTGTTAGTGCTTTACAAAGCTTTGTGTTAATAAGTGTCGGTCCTCCTATCCTTCAGCTCACTGCGCGATGCAGTTGCGCATAGTGGCCACGAAGTCATTACTGTAACTGTTTACGACACAATACATGATATTTGTGTTTTTCGTTTCTTAGATTTAATGCATGTTTGACATGTAAACAGGCCTTCAGTCCGTTAACTTAAAGGGATATTCCGCCATTTCTGGAAATACGCTCATTTTCCACCTCCCCTCGAGCAAAACAATCGATATTTACCTTGTTCCCATTCATCCAGCCATTCTGTGAGTCTGGCGATACAACTTTTAGCTTCAGCCTAGCATAGATCATTGAATTGGATTAGACCATTAGCTTCTCGCCTGCTAGCTTCATGTTTAAAAGTGACTAAGATTTCTGGTAATTTTCTCATTTGAAACGTGTCTCCTCTCAAGTTAGAAAGTGCAATGAGACCAACTGAAAATGAAACCTGGCGTTTTTCTAGGCTGATTTGACATGGAACTACACTCTCATCTGGCGTAATAATCAAGGCAACTTGCACACTACTGGCACTACTACTGCTTGGTGTCTATGGGGACTATTTTCAGATGCTGCGTACGATATCACTGCGCCTATGGTACGTTTGCAAGTTGCCTCGATTATTACGCCAGATGAGAGTGTAGTTCCATGTCAAATCAGCCTAGAAAAACGCCAGGTTTCATTTTCAGTTGGTCTTATTGCACTTTCTAACTTGAGAGGAGACACGTTTTAAATGGGAAAATTACCAGAAATCTTAGTCACTTTTAAACATGAAGCTAGCAGGCGAGAAGCTAATGGTCTAATCCGATTCAATGATCTATGCTAGGCTGAAGCTAAAAGTTGTATCGCCAGACTCACAGAATGGCTGGATGAACGGGAACAAGGTAAATATCGATTGTTTTGCTCGAGGGGAGGTGGAAAATGAGCGTATTTCCAAAAATGGCGGAATATCCCTTTAAGGCCTTCTTTTGCATGGGGTTGCTCGCATCCGCCCGTAACCTAGACTATTATGTGCGTAGTGGCTGCATAGGCTACTCTTGATTATAATAAGAGGCAAATTGTTACAGGACAACTTAAACTGACTTCCCCAATGCTTCCCCGCAGCACATTACATTTTAATATGTGACCCTGTAAAGCGGAACCAGTCGTTTCGGTAAAATTTATTAAATTAAGTTATTGTGCTCACGTGAACGGCCATAAACTAAGCTTTCCAACGATATGTATATCGAGGGTATTACACAAACTATCGCTAAGATAACCGCATCCAAAGTTGACATGGTTCTCCTGTCATGAAATGCCAGAAGAGGAGAAATCACCTTTTTAAGCGGCGCGTGCACAATGGGAATGACAGCAAATGTGTTAAATCTTCGCCGGGTTTAACAGTCAAAACGTATGTTTTTTCGTGAAATGCGTTCACGATATGAAACTGTTGATTGTATACAGTCGAATTATGCGAAAACGTGAAATTCAACATTTTAACCCGGAAGTTTGTTATTGTTGATTTTCTCAAAATAACGTTGTGCGCAAAACGACTGATTTCGCTTTGAATGGTCACATATAGGCTAATATAGGATGAACAAAGTCTATGCTATATTAAATCCAGTAGCCTAAAAATTCTATGTGCCATGTCCGATTTCGCAAGTGATGTAGTAGGCTACGTTTAAACATCGACAAACGTCTGTGAGACTACCCATTTCATGAAGAGCAATTGTGTTGTGCGATCATTCCCCCTCCCCCACACTTGTCTAACCAGTTCACTAGACATTATAGCCTACCTATATGCGGCATTGAGGACGATTGCCTCCCTCCCCCCTCTCTCTCGACAGACACTTCCTGACACTAGGGCTCGGGATCATGACATCAAAACTTCGCGGGCACAGCCACATTGGCAGCTTCACTCCTTAGTTTACTATGGATTACTATGGATTTACTCCCGCCTTTTAGTGTGTTCCTGTTACTTAGTTTTTGCCTTCTTGGTAGTATGTTGCTGTGTAGTGGGGTGTAACAGTGCAACCCACGATCGCAAGAGGAAAAGAATAAATCGCTACTATATTTCTGCTTCTTGTCTTGTGCATCTGAATGAATGGATATTACGTTCAGTGCGCTACCAAATGGCGGCGATATTCCTAGAATGCAAGGCGTGTGCCCGAGCCCTATTATGTAAATGTAAAAATGTCTGTGTGTGTGTGTGTGTGTGTGTGCGCGCGCGCTGAACCACGAATTCACATATTAACTTTTCTTTTCAGCAGACATCGCAATCATAAAAAAATCGCAAAACTTTTTAATAAAATAATGCCTCTTGTCTTAATGGGTTCCGGAGGTTCGTAGA
>NC_085009.1:32759136-32769136 GCF_963854185.1 Sardina pilchardus | reverse complement strand
GTAAGAGGAGTAGGAACACTACTCACCACCAATGCCCTCATGTATTAGTATTGAGATGTTGAACCTGTAAGAGGAGTAGGAACACTACTCACCACCACTGCCCTCATGTATTAGTATTGAGATGTTGAACCTGTAAGAAGAGTAGGAACACGACTATCACCACCAATGCCCTCATGTATTAGTATTGAGATGTTGAACCTGTAAGAAGAGTAGGAACACGACTATCACCACCAATGCCCTCATGTATTAGTATTGAGATGTTGAACCTGTAAGAAGAGTAGGAACTCTATCACCACCAATGCCCTCATGTATTAGTATTGAGATGTTGAACCTGTAAGAAGAGTAGGAACTCTATCACCACCAATGCCCTCATGTATTAGTATTGAGATGTTGAACCTGTAAGAAGAGTAGGAACTCTATCACCACCACTGCCCTCATGTATTAGTATTGAGATGTTGAACCTGTAAGAAGAGTAGGAACTCTATCACCACCACTGTGCTGGGTTCACCTCTATCACCACCACACTGTGATGCCCCAGCTGTGCTGTGCTGGGTTCACCTCTTTCTCCCTTTGCTGCCTGTTTCTGTTCCTGTCATCCTGTAGAGGGCGCTGTGGAGGTCCTAGTGGACTAATTGAGGTTCTAATCAGAGCCCTGATAAAGGCAGCGTTCTCCACTTGGTTCTCCCTCTGGCACAGCACGCAGGAACTCGCTCCTGGCGGAGCTGATTGCAGCACTGACTGATCTATAAAGATTATCATTCTTTATAGATCAGTGTTTACACTACATATCCACATACTGACCTACACTACATCTTGCTTTGCCTTCCACATACTGACGTTGTAAATATCTAAGCTAATAAATATACTTTTGTTTAAATATACTTTGGTGTGGTCTCCCCCCTTCATGTCGTGCTCGCTACGAGCCAACACCAATGACCTCATGTCGTATTGAGAGGTCATTCTGCTGCTCTTCCTCCTGGTGCTGCAGCACCAGGTCTGCACCATGCTGCTGTTCTTCCTGCTGCTGTTCCCCTGCTGCTGTTCTCCTGCTGCTGTTCCTCTGCTGCTGTTCTCCTGCTGGCTCTGGTTCCTGCTGGCCTCCGACACTGCTATCTAGAAATTATTATCTTGAGAAGTTCAGTGAGTATGATGTAGCGAATTCACACAGGTTTTTAGAAACGATTATCTTGACAAGTTTAATGAGTATGAATATACTGAATGTGTTGTACCCTATAAAGACTGCCGTCATTATCAAGTAGCCGTATGATAAGCAGAAGTGTAGTGCATGTCTGTCATTATCAGAAAGTCCCTGTTTGCCCTGTCAGGACTTATTTTCCAATAATGACCAGAGGTCAATACCTCACACCTTACTTCAATACCATGACTCAGCAGGTTTGATAAGGCTTTACATGGCCACACTGCACATCACACCTTACTTCAATACCATGACTCAGCAGGTTTGATAAGGCCCTACATGGCCACACTGCACATCACACCTTACTTCAATACCATGACTCAGCAGGTTTGATAAGGCCTTACATGGCCACACTGTGCACATTACACCTTACTTCAATACCATGACTCAGCAGGTTTGATAAGGCCTTACATGGCCACACTGCACATCACACCTTACTTCAATACCATGACTCAGCAGGTTTGATAAGGCCTTACATGGCCACACTGCACATCACACCTTACTTCAATAGCATGACTCAGCAGGTTTGATAAGGCCTTACATGGCCACACTGCACATCATACCTTACTTCAATACCATGACTCAGCAGGTTTGATAAGGCCTCATCTAAACATCACCAGCTGTGCACCAGAGTGTGCAGACGGACACGGAGTGTGCAGAGGCTGATTGGACAGGTATGAAATCATAAATGTTTATTGAGTTTTGTCTAAACAAACAAATAAAAAATAAACATTCTTAAACAAACTCTTAAGTGAACATTCAATGCAGAGGAAACTAAGAGCTAATAGCGTTATATACAGTTTATATAATGCTATTCAATATAAATGCAGAGGAAGCTAAGAGCTAATAGCATTATATACAGTTTGCTTAGAAAACCAGCAGCCAGCATGGAGGCGGTGGGGGGGGGGGGGGGGCAGTAGCAGAGCTGGGTGGGTGGTGTATTCTGTAGAGCTGGGTGGTGTAATCTGTAGAGCTGGGTGGGTGGTGCAATCTGTAGAGCTGGGTGGTGTAATCAGTAGAGCTGGGTGGTGTATTCTGTAGAGCTGGGTGGGTGGTGTATTCTGTAGAGCTGGGTGGTGTAATCTGTAGAGCTGGGTGGGTGGTGCAATCTGTAGAGCTGGGTGGTGTAATCAGTAGAGCTGGGTGGTGTATTCTGTAGAGCTGGGTGGGTGGTGTATTCTGTAGAGCTGGGTGATGTATTCTGTAGAGCTGGGTGGGTGGTGTATTCTGTAGAGCTGGGTGGTGTAATCTGTAGAGCTGTGTGGTGTATTCAGTAGAGCTGGGTGGTGTAATCTGTAGAGCTGGGTGGGTGGTGTAATCTGTAGAGCTGGGTGGGTGGTGTAATCTGTAGAGCTGGGTGGGTGGTGTATTCTGTAGAGCTGGCTGGGTGGTGTAATCTGTAGAGCTGGGTGGGTGGTGTTATCAGTAGAGCTGGGTGGTGTATTCTGTAGAGCTGGGTGGGTGGTGTATTCTGTAGAGCTGGGTGGGTGGTGTATTCTGTAGAGCTGGGTGGGTGGTGTAATCTGTAGAGCTGGGTGGGTGGTGTATTCTGTAGAGCTGGGTGGGTGGTGTAATCAGTAGAGCTGGGTGGGTGGTGTATTCTGTAGAGCTGGGTGGGTGGTGTATTCTGTAGAGCTGGGTGGGTGGTGTAATCTGTAGAGCTGGGTGGGTGGTGTATTCTGTAGAGCTGGGTGGGTGGTGTAATCTGTAGAGCTGGGTGGGTGGTGTATTCTGTAGAGCTGGGTGGGTGGTGTAATCAGTAGAGCTGGGTGGGTGGTGTATTCTGTAGAGCTGGGTGGGTGGTGTAATCTGTAGAGCTGGGTGGGTGGTGTATTCTGTAGAGCTGGGTGGGTGGTGTAATCAGTAGAGCTGGGTGGGTGGTGTATTCTGTAGAGCTGGGTGGGTGGTGTAATCAGTAGAGCTGGGTGGGTGGTGTATTCTGTAGAGCTGAAGTTCTTTAGGGGCATTCTACATGGGGGGGGGGGGCATGCTTTGGTAGGAGAGTCCAGGCAGCACCATCACCGGATCCAGGACCCGGATCAGCACCTGCCAAGATCAGGTGCAGGCTAGCGACTCCGCCCAGACCAGCACCTGCCAAGATCAGGTGCAGGTTAGCGACTCCACCCCAGTCCTGACCCGGCACCAGACCAGCACCTGCCAAGATCCAGATCAGCACCTGACTGCTGCCCAGGAAGTGAAGATGCCAACAGCTGCTGCTCCCTCTGGTCTCCAGCGTGTAGAATGACGTGTCACTTCCCCCATCTCCAGCGTGTAGAATGACGTGTCACTTCCTCCATCTCCAGCGTGTAGAATGACGTGTCACTTCCCCCATCTCCAGCGTGTAGAATGACGTGTCACTTCCTCCATCTCCAGCGTGTAGAATGACGTGTCACTTCCCCCATCTCCAGCGTGTAGAATGACGTGTCACTTCCCCCATCTCCAGCTGTAGAATGACGTGTCACTTCCTTCATCTCCAGCGTGTAGAATGACGTGTCACTTCCTCCATCTCCAGCGTGTAGAATGACGTGTCACTTCCCCCATCTCCAGCGTGTAGAATGACGTGTCACTTCCCCCATCTCCAGCTGTAGAATGACGTGTCACTTCCCCCATCTCCAGCGTGTAGAATGACGTGTCACTTCCCCCATCTCCAGCGTGTAGAATGACGTGTCACTTCCCCCATCTCCAGCATGTAGAATGACGTGTCACTTCCCCCATCTCAAGAGAGACTCATGGGTTGGAGGGTTCAAAGGAGGTGGAGGCTGTCCAGTGTCGTAAAATACCTTGAGTACAATCTTGTGTTAGGATATCTACAAAGCAAGTGCTTTTTGTATGTGTGTGTGTGTGTGGGTTTGTTTTGGAGAAGTGGTAGCTTCATCAATCGGTCAGTCCAGGATTGACACCCAAACTTGCAGTTCCATATCGCTTTGGATAAATGCATCTGTTATACCAGTCAACTTGAACTGTGTGTGTGCATGTGTTGTGTGTTATTTGTGTGTGTGTGTGTGTGTGTGTCTGTCCCATGTGATCTGATAAGGCATTGTACACAAGAACCCTGTCATTGTCATCATCATAATCATCGCCATGGCAACAGATAACACAAGAGATGATGTCATAATGCTTAAAAGTTCCTCATTCAGTGCAAAAGGATAATAAACTCAACAAATAAATAAAGTATCTAGCCGAGTCTACCTGAACTACAGGGCCGCTTCACAAGCTAACTGGGCCCACTACTACCTACTACTTGGGCATACTAGAAATGCAAAAGACTCAATGATACAGACGGATGTGTGTGTGTGTGTGTGTGTGTGTGTGTGTGAGCCTCACAGGCTGAGGTCGATGAGGATGTGTGTGTGTGTGTGTGTGTGTGTGTGAGACCCTCACAGGCTGAGGTCGATGAGGATGTGTGTGTGTGTGTGTGTGTGTGTGTGCGACCCTCACAGGCTGAGGTCGATGAGGATGTGTTCGTAGATCTGCGTGCTGCCCTTGAAGCTGGAGGCGAACAGGAAGTCTCGGCGGTCGGTGGAGACGGCGGTGAAGGAGCGCGGCGCCTGGATGTAGGCCTCCTTGAAGCGGCGGAAGCTTCCGCTGTCGGCGTCCCACACGTAGATGCGTGAGAAGGTGTAGTCGCTGCCGAGCGCCAGGTAGTGGCGGCGCTTGAAGCTGAAGGGCTGCAGGATCATGGCCCCGCGCGACGGCAGCGCCTGCACCTCCGAGAACAGCTTGGGGGCGCTCCAGCGCAGCACCTTGGAGTCGCCGATGTAGCGCGTCATGGCCAGGAAGAGCGCCGCGTCCACGCTGAACGCCTTCACCGCCACCACGTCCTCCATGTTGGGGATCTCCCCCTGCAGCACCAAGCGCTGGGACGCGCGGTTCCACTGGTAGATCACCGGCACCTGGACACACACACACACACACACACACACACACACACACACAGATTAAATCCCCCTGCAGCACCAAGCGCTGGTTGGTGTTTTGGAGTTGGAGCTGGAGTTTGCGCTCAGGTGAGCTGTGATGTCACTGGTCCAGGTGTACCTGAGATCGGCTGGCGAGGATCAGGTGGGCCTTCCCGTCCAGGTCCACAAACTCGGCGTCCGTGTCGCGGAACCACTCGTGCAGGGACTGGTGGGAGTAGAACCCTTTATCGTTCCAGCGGTACAGCGTGGACAGGCCTGCCTTGGAACTGTCTGCGATGACGAAGAACCAGTCCCCCGCCATCTGGAACGCCTCGATGTCGTTGGGCTTGGAGATCTTGGACACCTCGATGTCCTGGAACTTGACAAAGCGACTCTGGTCCTCATCGAACTTGTAGATGTGTGAGCCGCCGAAGAGCTGCGCCACGATGACAAACACCTGGTCCTGGATGACCACCGACTTACAGCCCACGATAGACTGACCTGCAGGGGGAGACAGTGAGTTCTGGTTCAACAGTGTGACAGCATTCATCTGCACAATTCACTATATCTGGTGTTCAAACCTCTCTCTCTAGGTCCCTGTATGTTTTATAATGTAATAGACTCTGAGGTTTTAGGCCCAATCCCAATTCTCTATTTTACAACTTCCCCTTCCCCTTCCCCTTCCCCTTCCCCTTCCCCTTCGTCTTGCTCCTAGCCCTTGCCTCTCAACACTAAGTGTTAGGGCTTAGGGCGTAAGTGTTAGGGCTTAGGGCGTAAGTGCTAGGGCTTAGGGCGTAAGTGTTGGGGCTTAGGGCGTAAGTGTTAGGGTTTAGGGCGTAAGTGTTAGGGCTAGGGATGAAAACATACCACTATGAATTGGGACACCAATTTAATCTGTGCCTTGGGACCTTTCATTGAGATCTTGAGGGCCCGGGGCAGGTGTAAGTCCATATGACCAAACATACTATGAGCTAATCAACCGGTCAGGTAATAGTCGAGTCATTCAAGTAGTAGTAAAGAATCTCCCATAGAAATGTATGGGGTTAGTGTCAAAACACAAACATCTGGTATGTTGTGACTATATTGTGGCAATCATGTGCTGTGATGTTGCAGCTGAAGTGAGGTTGGTGTCCTGAAGGCTTGCCCACGATAAGTGCCCAAATGCAATATGGCCGCCGAGTGGGTGAACTTACCTGATGTTAGCCAAACTGTGAAGTTGTAGTTCCTGAGGCTAGCCTACCGATGAAGTTGTAGTTCCTGATTCTAGCCTACCAATCAAGGTGTAGTTCCTGATGCTAACCAAAGGGTGAAGTTGTAGTTCCTGATGCTAGCCTACCGATGAAGTTGTAGTTCCTGATGCTAGTCTACCAATCAAGGTGTAGTTCCTGATGCTAGCCTATCTGTGAATATGTAGTTCTTAAAGCTAACTTACCTGTATTGTTGTCACACCTCTTGGTTATGTCTGACATCGCCAAGGCGCCTGATGCTAGCTTACCTGTGATGTGCTAACTCATGATGCTAGCCTACCTGTGATGTTGTTGTTGCTCATGATGCTAGCCTACCTGTGGTGATGTGGGAGTTCCTGGTGTTATCCTACCTGTGATGTTGTCGTAGCTCCTGAAGTACATCTCAATGTGATCCCACTGGAGAACCATGCAGCTCTCTGTGTTGGGTGCAGCGATGGCCACGTACACGTCGTTCTTGAAGGAGAAGGTGTCCACAGACAGAGACTCTGAGGCGACAGACTGATGGAGGACAAAGTCTGCACACAGAACATGTGATTGGTTAGCACATAACCATGTCAGTTGGAACAGAACATGTGATTGGTTAGCACTTAACCATGTCAGTTGGAACAGAACACGTGATTGGTTAGCACATAACCATGTCAGTTGGAACAGAACACGTGATTGGTTAGCACTTAACCATGTCAGTTGGAGCAGAACACGTGATTGGTTAGCACCTAACCATGTCAGTTGGAACAGAACATGTGATTGGTTAGCACTTAACCATGTCAGTTGGAACAGAACATGTGATTGGTTAGCACTTAGTAAATTCCCTTACGTTCACACATACAGTGCAAACGGAGCATATGTCACATCCTCTCCAGTTGTTCCAGACAATAGGTGCGTTTGACTTGACGAAAATCTGCGCAGATCTGACTTGATGTGATGCATGCTGGGTTAAACAGAGTGCATACTGGGACAGACGAAATGCAAACTGGTTAGAAATCATGTCCGACTTCTTGCAGTCGCGGTGGGAGTTACCCCTGTGACATCATGTCACATGTCCATACAAGATCTCGGGAGACTGCGTCTTAGCTCAGCCAGCGCAGTTCAGCGCAGTTCGTTTTTAAGCAACTGCGCTGGCCAAAACCCACCCCAATGACGTCAGTTCAAAGTTGTGATAGGGCCGTTTGGAAGAATCTCCCCATGACGAGTATGACAGGTGTCTCGTTCTGCCTCCTTACCCAAGACACTAGAGCGGACCAAGACGAATCAGTTCAACTGCACTAAAACCAGGGTCTGGGATGTCGCTGGAGCTTATCCCTGTGATCCATCTTGCTCTGTTCTAGAATCTTTGCTCCTTATGTTAGAATCTGCTAAAATGAACAGATATCGAACGGATACCTTCTTATTTGTGATTTCTGGAACAGCAGGCTAGCCTACTGAAAACGTGAGGATACTTGAGCATATTTTATGCTGTATTTTATGCTGTTGGTTAAATATATACACACGGAAAACACTTATATAGTGAATATAATGAATGTGCTGCAATGCAGGCCTGTTAATATGACAACAGTGATTTATTTAAACACATCATATCAATTTATTTCGTCAGTCACCATGCTCATTTTAATGAGTAAGAATAAAAGTTTTACTGTATTTAATACAAAATCCCGCGATATCTACCGCGATATCTACCGCGAGGTCTCCAGCAGGTCTCTCGCGAGTAACTTCAGGTACGTAAGCTCAGTCAGACTGTCCGGGATGAGCGTGTGCTAGTTGCCCCTCCTGCTAAGACTCTGCTGCTCTCGTTGACGTATGAAGCCAGCCTAAGCCGCAGCTCATCGCAAACGCACCTAATGCTTCAATCAATGCTTCTACAACTTGATTGGAGTTCCCCTGTGCCCAAATGAATTCATTGGGCATTATATGTGTAACCGGGTGAACAGAGGACAGGGTTGTTTTAGAATGACGAACACACAGCGGGAAACTTGAATGTCTCGCGCAGTGACGCGAGGGGGGGTGGAAGTGTTGCTGTGGCAACGGGGCTGACTAGAGGGCCGTTTACGAAGCTAAAAGAAGTGTTACGGCAATGTCCGTGAAGTATTGATGTGGCTGGACAGTTGGATGCAGGAGTGAATGGTGAGCTTGGGGCTGTGGAGTTGGAAACTAGTGTTATTAACATCATTAACGTTATCAACTAAAATAGTGATTATTAATGATTCTTGTAGATAGTGTGCCAGATCGGGGCTACATCTCCTAGCAGGCTAAGAACAGGACAGCGACGCAGCGTGAGTGTTAGCAACTCCACACAGAGTTTAATGTATCAATACTATGCCTTCATACTTCCACACGGAGTCTGTGTTTTCCACACGTAATTACAGAAAACGATCAACAGTCATGTTGTGCCCACAGTTCACAGCTCAATAAATGTGTTGTTCTGATTTCCTTCCCCGTTGTATAACCCTTGTTCAATACAGAGGGGAGTTTGAAGCTACGTTAGCTGGGAACGCCAACGGTCACATATGTGGGTGCTAAAACGAGTGAGTGTTCGATTCCGTTGGTTAACCTGCCTTTATTTGTGAATGTGGTTGTCTGTCATCTGATGTTGTGAATGTATTTGTCCGTCATGCGACGTCAACTAGTTGAGTCATCGTTTTAATGACTACTATGATACGGATGAAATTTCATTGCATTCATATGACAATAGTTTATGCCGTAACTATTCAGGTGTTTAATGAGTCAGTGTAATATGAGTTACGTGCAGACTAGCCTGTTTTCCCCTGTTTGAATGCAATAGAATGGGTCACATTTTGAATGTATACTGTTGGAGGCAGCTACTGCTGAAAGTTAAATGTGATGATGATAGTTTTGGCTTGTTAAATGTGCTATGCTGTTATTTATTTCTTGTTTCTATTTTTATTTTATTTTATTTCAGTCACCCAGAGCCACTACTGTTGTCTATTGCTTATAGAACGTGTTTTAAGGATACTTTTACTGTTTGATAGCTTACTACACATGAATTAGAGTTTTATATCTACTTTATCCAAATCCTTACATTTAAAACTACAGTACTTTTACCTGATACAGTTGGGGAATAAAATACCTGCATAAAATATATATTATTGTGTCCTGTCTCATGCATTTAACCGGACCACATATGAATGAGATCCAGAGTTCCTTTGTGCAGATGAGAGAAGCGTACAGAAGAGATGCGTACATTGGGACTATCATCAGTGCAGCGCTTACAGTATGGTAGAGTGGACAGGCGGAAGCCATTTATTTCGCCGTAGTTTGCCAAAAAGCACCTGAACAACTCTCACACCATGAGAAGTAAAATACTCAAAGACTGAACTATTTGGGTGCAACTCCTAACGGCGTGTGTGGAAGACACCAGGCACTGATGGTTGTCCTTCTGTACGCTTCTCTCATCCTCTCAAAGGAACTCTGGATCTCATTCATAGTGACCACTGGGCCCTTGGTCACCTGTCTGACCAAAGCCATCCGTCCCAGATGACTCAGTTTGGCTGAGCGGCCAGATCTAGTGTAGGAAGACTGTTGGTGGTTCCAAACGTTTCCATTTAAGCACTCTCGGTGCTGCAGAAATGCTCCTCAGGAAGGACAGGGGAACATATTGCAAAAGTAATTCCACAGGAAATATATAGTTATACTGTCTACAAGAGGAT
>NC_085009.1:32746636-32754136 GCF_963854185.1 Sardina pilchardus | reverse complement strand
CATGTCCTGTATCATATATAGTTGTGAGGGGAGATCATGTCCTGTTTCATATATAGTTGTGAGAGATCACGTAGATCATGTCCTGTATCATATATAGTTGTGAGGGGAGATCATGTCCAGGGCCGGTTCTCCCTATACGCACACTACGCAAGTTGCGTAGGGCCCCGCGAGTTAACGAAGGCCCCGTCTCCCCTTGAGTCAAGCGACAGGTAGCCTACTGTACAGTTATTATAGCGACAGTCATCATGAAACCGAATTACCCTTCAGAGCATGACAAACAGAAGAAGGAACGTCACGAGAATGAACAGCGGGAACAGCAGTCGGGTAAACAAACTTGTGTTCGTTCCTCGGTTTTAATGTCAACAAATAATCTGAGTGGCCTAGCCTATAGCCTAAACTGATCCATTTGTTTGCATCTCTCATGTCTGTTGCTGGCCTAACAGGGCAGTGAATCCCCTGATCTATCTGTGGCTTGCTTGCCAGCCTTTCCCAGTAGAATACTAGGTAGAGTAGAATACTTTTCAAAAGTTGTGAAATATAACCACAAATTGCGTTTTTTTTTTAATGCTGGCGACTGGCTACATTTTAAAATAAATAAATACATTAGATAAGCACTCCGAGAGCGCAGACCTCCGCCCAAGTGCGCATCACTCCCAACATGTAATCCTTCCTTCCTTGAGTCATTTCAGACCTTTCCTGAATTCGAAATCCTTCCATAACTTTTGGAGTTATCTTGCTAACACACAATCAAACACCGATGAAGGCGGAGGTAGAATAATAGCCTAATACTAACCGTATCTTTAAATACGTTCATAATAGCCCTAACGTGTGTGCTCGAGATGAAAGTACAGTAGGCTACCCTAATCGGTGATTTCACTCTTCCCATACATTTTTAAAACAAGTAAATGGTTTTACAATATCAGTCAAGCTTTCTTTGGTTTAGATACTTAGGCCTACTTAACATGGAATGGAAAGTATAGCCTAATGGATTAACTTTGATTTTCTGTGCTGCATTGCACAATAGATGCACATCGTGAATTAGGCCTATATGAAGTATTAACATGATTGTTTAAATAGTCTACGTTTGAAAAAAAATATTGAAGGGAATCAGGGGAAGCCAGTCCAGTAGCCTATGTCTTTGACAGACACAGGTCAGCCTCAGTGAGTATAGGCTACTACAGTAGCACAATCAAGCAGCCCAGACCCTAAAACTGCTTTTATAGCTATAAGGTGATTCAATCACATACAATTATTTTTCTTTCAATTATTTTTACAATTATTTTCTTTCTCCTAGTCCTTTATGGGGAAAACACTATATTTGGTAACTTTTGTAGACAAAATGGGGTGGGATGATTTGAATTGGGAACACTGAGGTATCAGGTGCGACAAAAAATGGTTACATTTTGGCCCATAGAGTACAGGAGGGCCCCTTAGCAGGATTTTGCTTAGGGCCCCATGGAGGGCTGAACCGGCACTGATCATGTCCTGTCTCATATATAGTTGAGAGATCACGTAGATCATGTCCTGTATCATATATAGTTGTGAGAGATCACGTAGATCATGTCCTGTCTCATATATAGTTGAGAGATCACGTAGATCATGTCCTGTATCATATATAGTTGTGAGGGGAGATCATGTCCTGTCTCATATATAGTTGTGAGGGGAGATCACGTAGATCATGTCCTGTATCATATATAGTTGTGAGGGATCACGTAGATCATGTCCTGTATCATATATAGTTGAGAGATCACGTAGATCATGTCCTGTATCATATATAGTTGTGAGGGGAGATCATGTCCTGTCTCATATATAGTTGTGAGAGATCACGTAGATCATGTCCTGTATCATATATAGTTGTGAGGGGAGATCACGTAGATCATGTCCTGTATCATATATAGTTGTGAGGAGAGATCATGTCCTGTTTCATTTATAGTTGTGAGGGGATAGTCCAGCTACTATGACGGCAGAAAAGCTCATGTTCATCTGAATCAATAGCAGCATAGAACAGGAATCTGAGCAATGACAGAAAAGCTCATGTTCCTGAGCAATGCTATACCGGTACCCTGACTTCACAACTAGTAGCCGCGGCTTGATTTGGCAAACTTTTCTCAGCTATGGGGTTAAAACACAGGGGCAGTTAATATGGCATTAACATGCTTTCCTCAGCTATGGGGTTAAAACACAGGGGCAGTTAATATGGCATGACTGTCCTGACCTCCTCATCACATCACAACAGCTCCTCTCTGACCAAAGTACTGGTCAACTCACGACCGCAGCTCTCCCAACACCTGACCTGACCTCTACCATCGTAATAGAATAAGTCTTTAATTGTCCACCGAGGTGGACAACTAACCTGGGTAACCCAGCTGAAGGCATCGTAACCTGGGTAACCCAGCTGAAGGCATCGTAACCTGGGTAACCAGCTGAAGGTGTATTTTGCTGGTCTACTGTAGCTGCTCAACCATCACAAGTGGTCAAACAAGTTGGTTAACAAGCTGGTCAACCAGCAAACCACCTTAAGCTTGTCGGGTTGATTTTTTCAGCAGGGGTATCAGGCTAATACCAGTTTGGTAGTCTTTCACACTGAGTTGAGCTGTGTTGTTAGTAACCCTTTCACACTGAGTTGAGCTGTGTTAGTTAGTTTGCAGGCCTGTAGTTAGTAATAGGTTAGTTAGTAGCCTAAATCTTTCATAATGAGATGAGCAGCGTTGCTGGTTAGAGGTGCTTCATATAAGATGTATCAGTAAACCAGCCCGTATTGTATGTGCCAGCAAACATGATGATCTGCTATGTCTGTGTTATTGGAGTCGATTGATATGCTCTCTCTCGCTTGCGCTCCCTTTCTCTCTGTGTACGTGTGTGTGTGTGTGTGTGTGTGTGTGTGTGTGCGTGCGTGTGTGTTTTCACTTACAGTAACTGCAGAGAGGGCATGTGTGCGAACATCGACTCTTTGACCTCGGAGAAGGTGGCGTTGACGATGCTCCTGGAGAGAGAGGACACACACACAAGACGGGAGTGACCACATTACATTAGCGCTCCGCTCCACACACCGCGCCGCGCCGCGCCGCGCAGCAGCGCCGCCGTAGCGTAGCCTACCCCACAACAGCACAACCAAACACACTCCTCATTCCCTTCACCATCGCAGCGCAGCGCAGCGCAGCATACGCGTAGCCTATGCCGCTTAGCAGAGGCAATACAGTGAATACACAGGCAATTCATACCATTATCTAATAGCCTTTGTCGCTGTCTTACACAAACATGTCCGGAGAGATCCACTCTAGCCTGATAGCCTGCTGTAATGAGGACCGTGTTGTTTACTCACAGTGAATTGATGTCGTTCGGACTGATCCGTGGGACATAGTTGGACCCGACACAGATGATGGACTCCTTCGAACAGGTGCATGTCGACGGACACCTAAACACGCGTTTCAGATCGGCAGGCGAGCATAGGCACAAAATCAACACGCTTGTGAAAGCGCAGCGTGCGGCGGCGGACAGCATCGCGTTGCGTCGGCCGGGTGCATGTGTGTGTGTCGGGGAGAGAGCGGTACAGCCAGCCGTCTAGTATCCGCCCAAAGCCACGAAATGCTGCACCGAAGTCCTGACATCAGCAGATCAGCCGCAGCTCTCTCCGGCCGAGTTCATTATTTATTTACGCGCAGGAGAGCAGCGATTGCTGGGCTACACTGTCGATTGTCGATTCGCTGTGGACGAGCTGGTGATTCACACGCATCTAAGCTCAGGGGAATGACTTAATATTTCATTGCTTATAAAATAGCCAATTCTATAATAACCATATTACACAATGGGGTAAATGAAGCAGAACCCCAAATAAACAGTTTACATCAGTCACTTCATGCTTGGCTTATAATCAGTTACTAACATGCTCTCCTGAGACCAAGAGAGATGTGCGTGATTACGGTTAACCCGTGTCAGTCCAGACCTGCATGGGGTCTAAGATTAAGGTTAACCCGTGTCAGTCCAGACCTGCATGGGGTCTAAGATTAAGGTTAACCCGTGTCAGTCCAGACCTGCATGGGGTCTAAGATTAAGGTTAACCCGTGTCAGTCCAGACCTGCATGGGGTCTAAGATTATGGTTAACCCGTGTCAGTCCAGACCTGCATGGGGTCTAAGATTATGGTTAACCCGTGTCAGTCCAGACCTGCATGGGGCCCCTCCTACCTACACTCTGTGGGACACAATGTAACGATTTGTTTCACAGTCGCATCTGACACCCCAGTGCTCCCACTACAGTCATCCCACTCCATAGTGGATGTCTACGGAAGTTACCAAATCTGGTGTTTTGCCTCATAAGACGGACGTCACCAAATCCAGTGTTTTGCCCCATAAGAGAAATACTGTGATTTGTCATGATGAGTTTATTTTTCCCTGTGAGTAGAATGATGACCAACTTGGCAAAACTAGAAATGCTTAGAGTCTTGTCATCGCCACACTAAGTTCTAGAGGAGAGAAGAAGAGAGGGGTCGTGTACTAAGTTCTAGAGGAGAGAAGAGAGGGGTCGTGTACTAAGTTCTAGAGGAGTTGTGTACTAAGTTCTAGAGGAGAGAGGAGAGGGGTCGTGTACTAAGTGCTAGAGGAGAGAAGAGAGGGGTCGTGTACTAAGTTCTAGAGGAGAGAAGAGAGGGGCCGTGCACTAAGCTCTAGAGGAGAGAAGAGAGGGGTCGTGCACTAAGTTCTAGAGGAGAGAAGAGAGGGGTCGTGCACTAAGTTCTAGAGGAGAGAAGAGAGGGGTCGTGTACTAGGAGGAAACAGAGGAGTCTAGTCATCGCCACTATTACTCTATTACTGTAACTACTAGAACAGCAACTCTAGACTCATTTAGAAACTATCGTACAAAATGTTCAGGTCACAGGGAATCAGTGATCCTCCTGAGCCCAGAAACTGAAGTGGCTGAACCCAGGAGCTGTTCCAGGTGAGAGATCCTCCTGAGCTGTCTCTGTGTATATGTGTGTGTGTGTGTGTGTGTGTGTGTGTGTGTGAGGGAGAGAGAGATCCTCCTGAGCTGCGTCTGCTCTGAGTCTAGTATCAGTACAGAAACAGAACTGTGGCATGAGGCCTCAGGCTAAACTGATGCAGTAACAGACCAAGGCAAGAGAGAGAGATTTAAACACACACACACACACACACACACACCCACACCCACACCCACACCCACACACACACACACACACGCACACTCAGATTTAAAGAGTGGCGCAGCTGTGATCGATGTGGAGAATACAGGAGGAAAGAGAAGAACGTCCCGGAACACTTAGGTTCTACTAACAGCCACATCAGGACATCGTCAGCAGGACATAGAGTACAGGCAGCAAGCAGGAGAGAGAGAGAGGGAGAGAGAGAGGGAGAGAGAGAGAGAGAGAGAGAGAGAGAGAGAGAGAGAGAGGGGGGGAGAGAGAGGGAGAGAGAGAGAGAGGGGGAGAGAGGGAGAGAGAGAGAGAGAGGGAGAGAGAGAGAGAAAAGAGAGTGCATAAGAAGTGCAGTGTAGTAACAGCACAGCAAGATAGAATGAAAAGAATATTATTAAGAGTGAGAGACAGAGGCAGAGAGAAAGAGGTGAGAGAGGCAAAGAGAGAGAATTAGAGAGGTAGAGAGAGAAATATATATAGAGAGAGAGGTAGAGAGAGAAATATATATAGAGAGAGAGGTAGAGAGAGAAATATATATAGAGAGAGAGGTAGAGAGAGAAATAGAGAGGGAGGAGATGAGAGAGAGAAATAGAGAGAGAGGAAGGGAGAGGTAGAGAGAGAGAAATAGAGGGAGGGGAAGAGGGGGATACTAACACACTCCACCGTGCTGCAGAGCATTGACTCAAAAAGTTAAAAAAAACATTCTCTCTCCCTCCTCCCCACTATCATTTTTCTCTCTCCCTCCTCACCACTGCATTTCTTCCTCTCCAACTCTCATTCTCTCTCTCCTCCCTAACTCTTATTCTCTTTCTCCCTCCTCTCCAACTCCCTTTCCCTCTCTCCTCATCTCTTAGCACCCCCCCCCCCCCCCCCATAGAGGACTGATCCTCATCTCCTGCACACGCTCAGTAAGCTCAGCTCAACTGCACCATGGATGCTCTCTCTATCTCTCTTCTGCCTCCTCTTTCTCTCTCTCTCCTCCCCATCTCTCTCTCTCTCCTGCTTCCTTTCTTTCTCTCTCTCCTGCTTCCTCTCTTTCTCTCTCTCCTGCTTCTCTCCCCCTCTCTCTCCTCCCCATCTGTAACGATGCGTGCCCGAGCGGGTGGATTAGTCAGACTGAATGATGGACAGATGCAGAAGTCTTTGATCCAAAAAGGAACTTCTTTATTGTATATAAGCTGCCGGCAGGTAATGCAAAAGACAAACAAACACTGATACAAAACGAAAAACAAAAACTGGGACAGTGCCCCCTAGTCTACCTATAGCCTACCTCAAGAGGTCTTTATAGCAGGACCCCTCACACCTGAGGAGGAATCTATCTGTCTCCCGTCTGAGCTATGCAGACACCATATAGAACACAGGCCTGAACCACTCAACATAAATCAATTAACTGATATACACAGCATTTCTGTTTACACATGACACAGGCAATACACACTACTAATAAACGTCCATGTTATTTATCTCCAATGCCATCAGAAACATTACTACGCACAAAATATAATTACCTCTCTGAACACCCCTGCCCACATACGCGCTCCCAACTCCGGGCGCGAAATACGCACACAAAGGGTTCCCTTGCCCAGCACCCCAGTTTGTTCCCTGCCACAAGGAAGTAACTGAAGCACCGAGAACAGGCAAGCACATTCACACCCAAGCATGCCTACAGTTCAAACATATCCATTTTCCCAACTAGGAAGCATTGATGTTAAACATGCGCATTTAACGCTTACCTTGCCGGTAAATAGATTACGCTTTAAACCCGGTGCACTACATAGTCTCCTGTATGAATCAACTCGTTAAACAATTTCTATAACTAACTTAACAGTCTTAACATGCATCAGGTCTGCACAACAGTACACAAGCAAACATTCACATTGATAATGATTTAATAGCGCAGTCTTTGTTCGCACTGAAGTTTAGAAAAGTCATTGTTCACGTTGCGGCGGGAAAGCCGCATTTGCCAGTGACAGACGCAATGCGCTCTGTCACATAACCCCCCCCTTAAGAGTCTTCGTCCCCGAAGACCATCAAGAAGAAGTCCGGCATGAAATTTCTCACCCCCAGTCATAAACTCCACTGCGCCCCTCACCTCCTGCATGCACTTCACATTTGGGATGACCTAGGCTTTCTGCGGGGGCAATTGGGCTTAATATGACCGGTCTGGCCGCAAAAATAACACCTTTGATCTTCGGGATTTGATCTTGAACTTGTCCCTGCACCACTATACTGACCCCTCTCCCCTCTGTCTGCCCATGGGCCCCTGGTTTCTTTTAAGCCCCCCAGCTCATACGGCCTCTGACTTTGCCGTGCCCTGATGAAGTCTTCAGCAAGGTGCACGGCTTCCTTAGC
>NC_085009.1:32731636-32739136 GCF_963854185.1 Sardina pilchardus | reverse complement strand
GTGTGTGTGTGTGTGTGTGTTGGTTACCCAGGGAGATGGGGTTGTGTGGTGTGTGTGTGTGCGTGTGTGTGTGTGTGTGTGTGTGTGTGTGTGTGTGTGTGTGTGTGTGTGTGTTACCCAGGGAGATGGGGTTGTGTGGGGTGTGTGTGTGTGTGTGTGTGTGTGTGTGTGTGTGTGTGTGTGTGTGTGTTACCCAGGGAGATGGGGTTGTGTGGTGTGTTGAGCAGTCTTTCTCCATGTTGCTGAGCAAGTGTACTGAGCTCCTGGGCCAGGTGGCTGTACATCTCCTGCAGAGAGACACACACACACACACACACACACACGGCGCTATTAATAGCAGTGCAGTATTGATGCACACAGACACACAGGCTTATTTTAACAGCTCTGTCTCTTCAAGCCAATGCAGCATTTCCCCTCCTGCAGACACTCCTCTGCAGCCCTCCATACCTCCCTCAGTCTCTCCATCCATCCCTCTCTCTCCCTCTCTCTCTCTCTATACCTCCCTCTGTCTCTCCATCCATCCCTCTCTCTCCCTCTCCCTCTCTCTCTCCCTCCATACCTCTCTCAGTCTCTCCATCCATCCTTCTCTCTCCCTCTCCCTCTCTCACTCCCTCCATACCTCCCTCTCTCTCTCCATCCATCCCTCTCCCTCTCTCACTCCTTCCATCCAACCCTCTCTATCTCTCTATCTCTCCTTCTCTCCCTCTCTCTCCATCCATTCCTCTCTATCTCTCCTTCCCTCCCTCTCTCTCCATCCCTTCCTCTTTCCTTCACTCACTCTCTCCATTCATCCTTCTCTCTCAACACAGTTCTGGGGAAACACGACACACTCACACTCACACTCACACTCACACTCACACTCACACTCACACTCACACTCACACTCACACTCACACTCACACCTCCAACAGCCTACATCATACACAAATAACCACTTGTCTCTGACAGCCTCGTAGTGAAGAACAAACTAACACTCATTCTGAGGGCCCAGAGAGAGAGTGTGTGTGTATGTGTGTGTGTGTGTGTGTGTGTGTGTGTGTGTGAGAGATAAGAATCCTAAGAATGACTCAAGCGACTCTCAGAAAATAATTTCTTTACCCCCTCTAGTTATTACTGTTCTGCTGTGTGTGTGTGTGTGTGTGTGTGTGTGTGTGTGTGTGTGTGTGTGTGTGTGTGTGTGTGTGTATGCTGCAGATTCTGGAGGACTTCAGAAAATCATTTGCATACCCCTCTAGTCATTATAGTTCTCCTGTTCAAACCAGCCTTCAAATATTCATGACTTCAGCCAGAGGTGATGATCGATAACTATGGCCTACTGCGGCTCTGTGTGTGTGTGTGTGTGTGTGTGTGTGTGTGTGTGTGTGTGTGTGCATGTTCTTCTAATTAGTTTCAGAAAAACAATTCTGATGAGCAATACTCCAACACTGTTATTGTTAATATTATTATTATTATATTTATTATTATTTATCATTGTGCGTGGAAATGCCGTTTTCACACAGTTTCACACACTGCTTGAATGGCAGGAAACAATGTTTAAGGCAGGCACTCACCACTGTAATGATAATTTAAATATACAATGGAACATGATGAAGGTATATAATCAGGTCTACTTATTCTGATTTAAATATATAATCAGACATGATGAAGGTCTGCTTGTTTTCAAACCCGTTTCAGTAGCACTACTGATGCATTAGCAGAAGATGCACCATAGTCCACTTCTAAGGCTTATAATGCTGTGCTAGTGAACGTGTGATCCTGTCCACTTATAACGCTATGCTTTAGTGAGCGTTGTGTCCACTTATAACGCTATGCTTAATGAGCGTTGTGTGATCCTGTCCGCTTATAACGCTACGCTTTAGTGAATGTTGTGTCCACTTATAACGCTATGCTTTAGTGAATGTTGTGTCCACTTATAACGCTATGCTTTAGTGAGCGTTGTGTCCACTTATAACGCTATGCTTTAGTGAATGTTGTGTGATCCTGTCCGCTTATAACGCTATGCTTTAGTGAGTGTTGTGTCCACTTATAACGCTATGCTTTAGTGAGCGTTGTGTCCACTTATAACGCTATGCTTTAGTGAGCGTTGTGCCCACTTATTACGCTATGCTTTAGTGAGCGTTGTGTCCACTTATAAAGCTATGCTTTAGTGAGCGTTGTGTCCACTTATAACGCTATGCTTTAGTGAATGTTGTGTGATCCTGTCCACTTATAACGCTATGCTTTAGTGAATGTTGTGTGATCCTGTCCACTTATAACGCTACGCTTTAGTGAATGTTGTGTGATCCTGTCCACTTATAACGCTATGCTTTAGTGAGCGTTGTGTGACCCTGTCCACTTATAACGCTATGCTTTAGTGAGCGTCGTGTGATCCTGTCCACTTATGACGCTATGCTTTAGTGAGCATTGTGTCCACTTATAACGCTATGCTTTAGTGAGCGTTGTGTCCACTTATAACGCTATGCTTTAGTGAGCGTTGTGCCCACTTATTACGCTATGCTTTAGTGAGCGTTGTGTCCACTTATAACGCTATGCTTTAGTGAGCGTTGTGTCCACTTATAACGCTATGCTTTAGTGAATGTTGTGTGATCCTGTCCACTTATAACGCTATGCTTTAGTGAATGTTGTGTGATCCTGTCCACTTATAACGCTACGCTTTAGTGAATGTTGTGTCCACTTATAACGCTATGCTTTAGTGAGCGTTGTGTCCACTTATAACGCTATGCTTTAGTGAATGTTGTGTGATCCTGTCCGCTTATAACGCTATGCTTTAGTGAGCGTTGTGTCCACTTATAACGCTATGCTTTAGTGAGCGTTGTGTCCACTTATAACGCTATGCTTTAGTGAGCGTTGTGTCCACTTATAACGCTATGCTTTAGTGAGCGTTGTGTCCACTTATAACGCTATGCTTTAGTGAATGTTGTGTGATCCTGTCCACTTATAACGCTATGCTTTAGTGAATGTTGTGTGATCCTGTCCACTTATAACGCTATGCTTTAGTGAATGTTGTGTGATCCTGTCCACTTATAACGCTATGCTTTAGTGAGCGTTGTGTGACCCTGTCCACTTATAACGCTATGCTTTAGTGAGCGTCGTGTGATCCTGTCCACTTATGACGCTATGCTTTAGTGAGCATTGTGTCCACTTATAACGCTATGCTTTAGTGAGCGTTGTGTCCACTTATAACGCTATGCTTTAGTGAGCGTTGTGCCCACTTATTACGCTATGCTTTAGTGAGCGTTGTGTCCACTTATAACGCTATGCTTTAGTGAGCGTTGTGTCCACTTATAACGCTATGCTTTAGTGAATGTTGTGTGATCCTGTCCACTTATAACGCTATGCTTTAGTGAATGTTGTGTCCACTTATAACGCTATGCTTTAGTGAGCGTTGTGTCCACTTATAACGCTATGCTTTAGTGAATGTTGTGTGATCCTGTCCACTTATAACGCTATGCTTTAGTGAGCGTTGTGTGATCCTGTCCACTTATGACGCTATGCTTTAGTGAGCATTGTGTCCACTTATAACGCTATGCTTTAGTGAGCGTTGTGTGACCCTGTCCACTTATAACGCTATGCTTTAGTGAGCGTCGTGTGATCCTGTCCACTTATGACGCTATGCTTTAGTGAGCATTGTGTCCACTTATAACGCTATGCTTTAGTGAGCGTTGTGCCCACTTATTACGCTATGCTTTAGTGAGCGTTGTGTCCACTTATAACGCTATGCTTTAGTGAGCGTTGTGCCCACTTATTACGCTACGCTTTAGTGAGCGTTGTGTCCACTTATATCGCTATGCTTTAGTGAGCGTTGTGTCCACTTATTACGCTATGCTTAATGAGCGTTGTGTGATCCTGTCCGCTTATAACGCTATGCTTTAGTGAGCGTTGTGTGATCCTGTCCGCTTATAACGCTACGCTTTAGTGAGCGTTGTGTCCACTTATAACGCTATGCTTTAGTGAGCGTTGTGTCCACTTATAACGCTATGCTTTAGTGAGCGTTGTGCCCACTTATTACGCTATGCTTTAGTGAGCGTTGTGTCCACTTATAACGCTATGCTTTAGTGAGCGTTGTGTCCACTTATAACGCTATGCTTTAGTGAGCGTCGTGTGACCCTGTCCACTTATAACGCTATGCTTTAGTGAGCGTTGTGTCCACTTATTACGCTATGCTTAATGAGCGTTGTGTGATCCTGTCCGCTTATAACGCTACGCTTTAGTGAGCGTTGTGTCCACTTATTACGCTATGCTTTAGTGAGCGTTGTGTGATCCTGTCCACTTTTGTCATGAGCAGCCCAATACCACCACAGAGAAAGTTCTCCGTCTCAACAAACAAAACTGCTCCAGATGACCAGATGACCAGATGACCAGATGACCAGGTCCCCAACGGTCGACTCCTCTCACGTCGCTCTTGACATACTGTAGCTTGGACCGTGTTTTTGATTATGGATATTTAACAGCCAAAAGTGGGAGAGCAAGAGTCCATTCATCCGTGGCACTGTATGTGTGTGTGTGTGTGTGTGTGTGTGTGTGTGTGTGTGTGTGTGTGCTCACCTTCCTCTCTGACAGGAGTTTGCGGTAGCCGCTGGCCCCGAGGGTGAGCAGTGTGATCAGGACGTCCAGCGAGGGGGACGCAGACGCACGGCCTGACCAGACGCGCGCACACACACACACACACACACACACACACACACACACACACACACACACACACACACAGAGCATAAACCATTTCAAAACATTGTTCTCAATGCAAGCACAACATGTGTTCTAAGCGCAAGATATTAAGCGCAGCTCTGTATAAGGTTCTAGACCCACCCTGTGTGTGTGTGTGTGTGTGTGTGTGCTCCTCCTCACCTGGGTACATCTTGCTGATCTCCTTCACATTGTGTGTGTGTGTGTGTGTGTGTGTGTGTGTGTGTGTGTGTGTGTGTGTGTGTGTGTGTGTGTGTGTGTGTGTGTGTGTGTGTGCTCCTCCTCACCTGGGTACATCTTGCTGATCTCCTTCACATTGTGTGTGTGTGTGTGTGTGTGTGTGTGTGTGCTCCTCCTCACCTGGGTACATCTTGCTGATGTCCTTCACATTGTGTGTGTGTGTGTGTGTGTGTGTGTGTGTGTGTGTGTGTGTGTGTGTGTGTGTGTGTGTGTGTGTGTGTGTGTGTGTGTGTGTGTGTGTGTGTGTGTGTGTGTGCTCCTCCTCACCTGGGTACATCTTGCTGATCTCCTTCACATTGTGTGTGTGTGTGTGTGTGTGTGTGTGTGTGTGTGTGTGTGTGCTCCTCCTCACCTGGGTACATCTTGCTGATCTCCTTCACATTGTGTGTGTGTGTGTGTGTGTGTGTGTGTGTGTGTGTGTGTGTGTGTGTGTGTGTGTGTGTGTGTGCTCCTCCTCACCTGGGTACATCTTGCTGATCTCCTTCACATTGTGTGTGTGTGTGTGTGTGTGTGTGTGTGTGTGTGTGTGTGTGTGTGTGTGTGTGTGTGCTCCTCCTCACCTGGGTACATCTTGCTGATCTCCTTCACATTGTGTGTGTGTGTGTGTGTGTGTGTGTGTGTGTGTGTGTGTGTGTGTGTGTGTGTGTGTGTGTGTGTGTGTGTGTGTGTGTGTGTGTGCTCCTCCTCACCTGGGTACATCTTGCTGATGTCCTTCACATTGTGTGTGTGTGTGTGTGTGTGTGTGTGTGTGTGTGTGCTCCTCCTCACCTGGGTACATCTTGCTGATCTCCTTCACATTGTGTGTGTGTGTGTGTGTGTGTGTGTGTGTGTGTGTGTGTGTGTGTGTGTGTGTGCTCCTCCTCACCTGGGTACATCTTGCTGATCTCCTTCACATTGTGTGTGTGTGTGTGTGTGTGTGTGTGTGTGTGTGTGTGTGTGTGTGTGTGCTCCTCCTCACCTGGGTACATCTTGCTGATCTCCTTCACATTGTGTGTGTGTGTGTGTGTGTGTGTGTGTGTGTGTGTGTGTGTGTGTGTGTGTGTGTGTGTGTACCTGGGTACATCTTGCTGATCTCCTTCACATTGTGTGTGTGTGTGTGTGTGTGTGTGTGTGTGTGTGTGTGTGCTCCTCCTCACCTGGGTACATCTTGCTGATCTCCTTCACATTGTGTGTGTGTGTGTGTGTGTGTGTGTGTGTGTGTGTGTGTGTGTGTGTGTGTGTACCTGGGTACATCTTGCTGATCTCCTTCACGAATCCCTCGTCAAAGCCAGCTATAATGGCCCCGCCCACCGGAACCAGGAAGTTCTTGTCCAGACTCTGGACGAAGGCGTCGATCCTCCCGACCCGCGCGCCCTGCACGGGGACAGGAAGAGGAAGTGGACGTTTAGGACAGGAAGTGGACTATGAAAAGATTAATCGACTATGAAAATAACCGTTAGACTACTCGACTATGAAAATAACGGTTTGATTAATCGACTATTAAAATAACCGTTAGACTAATCGACTACGAAAATAACCGTAGACTAATCGGCTACGAAAATAACGGTTTGATTAATCGACTATTAAAATAACCGTTAGACTAATCGACTACGAAAATAACCGTTAGACTAATCGACTACGAAAATAACCGTAGACTAATCGGCTACGAAAATAACGGTTTGATTAATCGACTATTAAAATAACTGTTAGACTAATCGACTACGAAAATAACGGTTTGATTAATCGACTATGAAAATAACTGTTAGACTAATCGACTACGAAAATAACCGTAGACTAATCGGCTACGAAAATAACGGTTTGATTAATCGACTATTAAAATAACTGTTAGACTAATCGACTACGAAAATAACGGTTTGATTAATCGACTATGAAAATAACTGTTAGACTAATCGACTACGAAAATAACCGTTAGACTAATAGACTATGAAAATAACCGTTAGACTAATCGACTATGAAAATAACCGTTAGACTAATCGACTATGAAAATAACCGTTAGACTAATCGACTATGAAAATAACCGTAGACTAATCGACTATGAAAATAACCGTTAGACTACTCGACTATGAAAATAACGGTTTGATTAATCGACTATTAAAATAACTGTTAGACTTATCGACTACGAAAATAACGGTTTGATTAATCGACTACGAAAATAACCGTTAGACTAATCGACTATGAAAACAACCGTTAGACTAATCGACTATGAAAATGGTTAGCTGCAGCCCTATGGGCACGGCTCATTTGTTCCCAATGGAGCCAGGTGTGTGTGAACCTGCCGCTGTTGTTAATGATAGATAGATAGATACTTTATTGATCCCCAAGGGGAAATGTAATTAATGGATCCAGGTGTGTGTGAACCCGCCGCTGTTGTTAACACTCTACTCTGTGATTGGGCAGCATTAACACTCTACTCTGTGATTGGGCAGCATTAACACTCTACTCTGTGATTGGGCAGCATTAACACTCTACTCTGTGATTGGCCGGCATTAACAGTCTACTCTGTGATTGGGCAGCATTAACACTCTACTCTGTGATTGGGCAGCATTAACACTCTACTCTGTGATTGGCCGGCAT
>NC_085009.1:32714136-32729136 GCF_963854185.1 Sardina pilchardus | reverse complement strand
CGTGTGTGTGTGTGTGTGTGTGTGTGTGTGTGTGTGTACCTGCGGTGACCATAGCCTTAAAGCAGCTCTTCTGGTCGATGCGAGGCCACAGGATGTAACGTGTGTGTGTGTGTGTGTGTGTGTGTGTGTGTGTGTACCTGCGGTGACCATAGCCTTAAAGCAGCTCTTCTGGTCGATGCGAGGCCACAGGATGTAGTGTGTGTGTGTGTGTGTGTGTGTGTGTGTGTGTGTACCTGCGGTGACCATAGCCTTAAAGCAGCTCTTCTGGTCGATGCGAGGCCACAGGATGTAGTGTGTGTGTGTGTGTGTGTGTGTGTGTGTGTGTGTACCTGCGGTGACCATAGCCTTAAAGCAGCTCTTCTGGTCGATGCGTGTGTGTGTGTGTGTGTGTGTGTGTACCTGCGGTGACCATAGCCTTAAAGCAGCTCTTCTGGTCGATGCGAGGCCACAGGATGTAACGTGTGTGTGTGTGTGTGTGTGTGTGTGTGTGTGTGTGTGTGTGTACCTGCGGTGACCATAGCCTTAAAGAAGCTCTTCTGGTCGATGCGAGGCCACAGGATGTAGTGTGTGTGTGTGTGTGTGTGTGTGTGTGTGTGTGTGTGTACCTGCGGTGACCATAGCCTTAAAGCAGCTCTTCTGGTCGATGCGAGGCCACAGGATGTAACGTGTGTGTGTGTGTGTGTGTGTGTGTGTGTGTGTGTGTGTGTGTACCTGCGGTGACCATAGCCTTAAAGCAGCTCTTCTGGTCGATGCGAGGCCACAGGATGTAGTGTGTGTGTGTGTGTGTGTGTGTGTGTGTGTGTGTGTGTACCTGCGGTGACCATAGCCTTAAAGCAGCTCTTCTGGTCGATGCGAGGCCACAGGATGTAGTGTGTGTGTGTGTGTGTGTGTGTGTGTGTGTGTGTGTGTGTACCTGCGGTGACCATAGCCTTAAAGCAGCTCTTCTGGTCGATGCGAGGCCACAGGATGTAACGTGTGTGTGTGTGTGTGTGTGTGTGTGTGTGTGTGTGTGTGTGTGTGTGTACCTGCGGTGACCATAGCCTTAAAGCAGCTCTTCTGGTCGATGCGAGGCCACAGGATGTAACGTGTGTGTGTGTGTGTGTGTGTGTGTGTGTGTGTGTGTGTGTGTACCTGCGGTGACCATAGCCTTAAAGCAGCTCTTCTGGTCGATGCGAGGCCACAGGATGTAGTGTGTGTGTGTGTGTGTGTGTGTGTGTGTGTGTGTGTACCTGCGGTGACCATAGCCTTAAAGCAGCTCTTCTGGTCGATGCGTGGCCACAGGATGTAACGTGTGTGTGTGTGTGTGTGTGTGTGTGTGTGTGTGTGTGTGTGTGTGTGTACCTGCGGTGACCATAGCCTTAAAGCAGCTCTTCTGGTCGATGCGAGGCCACAGGATGTAGTGTGTGTGTGTGTGTGTGTGTGTGTGTGTGTGTGTGTGTACCTGCGGTGACCATAGCCTTAAAGCAGCTCTTCTGGTCGATGCGAGGCCACAGGATGTAACGTGTGTGTGTGCGTGTGTGTGTGTGTGTGTGTGTGTGTGTGTGTGTGTACCTGCGGTGACCATAGCCTTAAAGCAGCTCTTCTGGTCGATGCGAGGCCACAGGATGTAACGTGTGTGTGTGTGTGTGTGTGTGTGTGTGTGTGTGTGTGTGTGTGTGTACCTGCGGTGACCATAGCCTTAAAGCAGCTCTTCTGGTCGATGCGAGGCCACAGGATGTAGTGTGTGTGTGTGTGTGTGTGTGTGTGTGTGTGTGTACCTGCGGTGACCATAGCCTTAAAGCAGCTCTTCTGGTCGATGCGAGGCCACAGGATGTAGTGTGTGTGTGTGTGTGTGTGTGTGTGTGTGTGTGTGTGTACCTGCGGTGACCATAGCCTTAAAGCAGCTCTTCTGGTCGATGCGAGGCCACAGGATGTAGTGTGTGTGTGTGTGTGTGTGTGTGTGTGTGTGTGTGTGTACCTGCGGTGACCATAGCCTTAAAGCAGCTCTTCTGGTCGATGCGAGGCCACAGGATGTAACGTGTGTGTGTGTGTGTGTGTGTGTGTGTGTGTGTGTGTGTGTGTGTACCTGCGGTGACCATAGCCTTAAAGCAGCTCTTCTGGTCGATGCGAGGCCACAGGATGTAACGTGTGTGTGTGTGTGTGTGTGTGTGTGTGTGTGTGTGTGTGTGTGTACCTGCGGTGACCATAGCCTTAAAGCAGCTCTTCTGGTCGATGCGAGGCCACAGGATGTAGTGTGTGTGTGTGTGTGTGTGTGTGTGTGTGTGTGTGTACCTGCGGTGACCATAGCCTTAAAGCAGCTCTTCTGGTCGATGCGAGGCCACAGGATGTAGTGTGTGTGTGTGTGTGTGTGTGTGTGTGTGTGTGTGTGTGTGTGTGTACCTGCGGTGACCATAGCCTTAAAGCAGCTCTTCTGGTCGATGCGAGGCCACAGGATGTAACGTGTGTGTGTGTGTGTGTGTGTGTGTGTGTGTGTGTGTGTGTGTACCTGCGGTGACCATAGCCTTAAAGCAGCTCTTCTGGTCGATGCGTGGCCACAGGATGTAGTGTGTGTGTGTGTGTGTGTGTGTGTGTGTGTGTGTGTGTGTGTACCTGCGGTGACCATAGCCTTAAAGCAGCTCTTCTGGTCGATGCGTGTGTGTGTGTGTGTGTGCGTGTGTGTGTGTGTGTGTGTGTGTGTGTGTGTGTGTACCTGCGGTGACCATAGCCTTAAAGCAGCTCTTCTGGTCGATGCGTGTGTGTGTGTGTGTGTGTGTGTGTACCTGCGGTGACCATAGCCTTAAAGCAGCTCTTCTGGTCGATGCGAGGCCACAGGATGTAACGTGTGTGTGTGTGTGTGTGTGTGTGTGTGTGTGTGTGTGTGTGTGTGTACCTGCGGTGACCATAGCCTTAAAGCAGCTCTTCTGGTCGATGCGAGGCCACAGGATGTAACGTGTGTGTGTGTGTGTGTGTGTGTGTGTGTGTGTGTGTGTGTGTGTGTACCTGCGGTGACCATAGCCTTAAAGCAGCTCTTCTGGTCGATGCGAGGCCACAGGATGTAGTGTGTGTGTGTGTGTGTGTGTGTGTGTGTGTGTGTGTACCTGCGGTGACCATAGCCTTAAAGCAGCTCTTCTGGTCGATGCGAGGCCACAGGATGTAACGTGTGTGTGTGTGTGTGTGTGTGTGTGTGTGTGTGTACCTGCGGTGACCATAGCCTTAAAGCAGCTCTTCTGGTCGATGCGAGGCCACAGGATGTAACGTGTGTGTGTGTGTGTGTGTGTGTGTGTGTGTGTGTGTGTGTGTGTGTGTGTACCTGCGGTGACCATAGCCTTAAAGCAGCTCTTCTGGTCGATGCGAGGCCACAGGATGTAACGTGTGTGTGTGTGTGTGTGTGTGTGTGTGTGTGTGTGTGTGTGTGTGTGTGTGTACCTGCGGTGACCATAGCCTTAAAGCAGCTCTTCTGGTCGATGCGAGGCCACAGGATGTAACGTGTGTGTGTGTGTGTGTGTGTGTGTGTGTGTGTGTGTGTGTGTGTACCTGCGGTGACCATAGCCTTAAAGCAGCTCTTCTGGTCGATGCGAGGCCACAGGATGTAACGTGTGTGTGTGTGTGTGTGTGTGTGTGTGTGTGTGTGTGTGTGTGTACCTGCGGTGACCATAGCCTTAAAGCAGCTCTTCTGGTCGATGCGAGGCCACAGGATGTAGTGTGTGTGTGTGTGTGTGTGTGTGTGTGTGTGTGTGTGTGTGTGTGTACCTGCGGTGACCATAGCCTTAAAGCAGCTCTTCTGGTCGATGCGAGGCCACAGGATGTAGTGTGTGTGTGTGTGTGTGTGTGTGTGTGTGTGTGTGTACCTGCGGTGACCATAGCCTTAAAGCAGCTCTTCTGGTCGATGCGAGGCCACAGGATGTAACGTGTGTGTGTGTGTGTGTGTGTGTGTGTGTGTGTGTGTGTGTGTGTGTGTGTACCTGCGGTGACCATAGCCTTAAAGCAGCTCTTCTGGTCGATGCGTGGCCACAGGATGTAGCGTGTGTGTGTGTGTGTGTGTGTGTGTGTGTGTATGTGTGTGTGTACCTGCGGTGACCATAGCCTTAAAGCAGCTCTTCTGGTCGATGCGTGGCCACAGGATGTAGTGTGTGTGTGTGTGTGTGTGTGTGTGTGTGTGTGTGTGTGTGTGTGTGTGTGTGTGTACCTGCGGTGACCATAGCCTTAAAGCAGCTCTTCTGGTCGATGCGAGGCCACAGGATGTAACGTGTGTGTGTGTGTGTGTGTGTGTGTGTGTGTGTGTACCTGCGGTGACCATAGCCTTAAAGCAGCTCTTCTGGTCGATGCGAGGCCACAGGATGTAACGTGTACGTGTGTGTGTGTGTGTGTGTGTGTGTGTGTGTGTGTACCTGCGGTGACCATAGCCTTAAAGCAGCTCTTCTGGTCGATGCGAGGCCACAGGATGTAACGAGCTCCCGGGCGTCGGTGCCTCAGCGTCAGGAAACACAGAGTCAGGCTCATCCCTGTCGCCATGGGAACCACAAAACAGCTGGAGGCACTCCGCACACCTGAAAACACAAGCGCGCACACACACACACACACACACACACACACACACACACACACACACACACCTGTGTTAGCTCAACATGATTCTGAGTGTGAGTGAGTGTGTGTGTGTGTGTGAGTGTGTGTGTGTAATACAGACAGACAGAGAAGAGGTGTGTGTGTGTGTGTGTGTGTGTCACACCTGTCTGCCTGATGATGTCCAGCACCACTGAGTTGGTCAGCTTGTTGAGCAGGCTGGAGCCGGCAGCCTTGGGCTGGACGGCAGCGATGTCCCCCGATCGCCCGATGCCATGGATGAGTCTGAAGAACACACACACACACACACACACACACACACACACACACACACACACACACACACATTGTAGGCTGCAGTAGGTCTACTCCTGTATAAGACGCCTTGCGCTAGTGTTGCCATAGTAACCCATACTAATGTGACATAACTAGACTGCAGTATTGTAGCCCTGCTGTGGTACCCGGACCCCCCCGCCCCCCCTCCTTCCCCCGGACCCCGGTCACCTGTAGTGTCTCCGCGCTACCAGACCGGACGCGACTCGGCCCTCGCGCTCGCCGACCCCGCAGTTGCCCAGGAAGTTGTTGCTGTCCATGACGGCCAGCTCGCTCAGCAGCAGCTCCACCGTGCTCTCGCGCCAGCCCTCCTCCGGACACTTGCCCTGCCGGACACACGCGCACACCACACGGGCGGGTCACCGATGGACTAGTGCGGTCTATGCACGGGACGTGCAGGCTAGCACTCGCTACGGTCCATATGTTCGTGACATGATGGGTGTCATCGGGTCCCTTTCCACAGCTGTATCAATGAAGCACATGCAGTATAGCCTACGTGTACTCATGATCTAAGTGCTTCTCTTCAGCTGCGGAAAGGGACCTGATGACACCTGTGTAGATTGACAGCGCACCGTCCGTTAAACTTGAAGCCATGTACAGCCAATACGGTCAGTAACCAACGTTACTGGCCTTGTGTGTCGGCTGAGAAAAGACTGTTTACCTGCTCCAGCAGAATCCTGATCAGCTGCTCGTGCCCGCGCCGCGCCTGGGAGCCCTGTCGCACATATGAAGAGGACACGATCTTCTCACTCAGAGAGAAATTATCGCTGTTCATGTTCGCGTTGGTCTGGTCTTGCTCAGCTGCCCGAGATCTTGTTGAGACAGTAGGCTAACTTTTTCGAAGTGACTAAGGTTAGCAGATGACGTTATGGCTCCTCTCCACGGCTAACTTCATGCAAAACTACGTGGCGTAACTAGGCCACGGAGTTATGGTTATATTACCCGCAAAAACAATCCACAGGAACTACGTGCTGAAAAGGAAAATCAAATCAGGTACTATGCAGCATCAGAGCTATGCATCAGAGCCGTGCAGCATGTACTCTCCAGACAATGCGCACTCTTCCGTGTTGGTCTGACGTCATGTGATATTGTCCTTCAAAATAAAAGTTATAGTTCGGGTTATTTCAAGTTAAATGTCTATTATGGCCCTTATGCGCTGTGGTGCTGCTGTGTATCTGGCCCTAATATGATTCAGCTGCAGTGTGTGTGTGTGTGTGTGTGTGTGCTTGTTTTACCGGATTGAGTAAGTTTGCTAGACACAGAACTTCACTGTGTGTGTGAGTGTGTCTTAACAGGTTGAGTCTGCAAGAGGCCAAGCTGCAGTGCGTGCGTGTGTGTGTGTGTGTGTGTGTGTGTGTGTGTGTGTGTGTGTGTGTGCTTGTGCTTGTTTTACCGGATTGAGTAAGTTTGCTAGACACAGAACTTCACTGTGTGTGTGAGTGTGTCTTAACAGGTTGAGTCTGCAAGAGGCCAAGCTTCAGTGCGTGTGTGTGCAGTGTTGGGAAGGTTACTTTTGTAATGCATTCTACTATTACTGAATACATGAGCTAAAAGTGAGTATCCCATTTGGAATAGTTTGGAACGTATTATTTTCCAAGGAGGCACCTATCAATGTGATGCAACAGCAACCTGCCCCAACACCAGTTATAGCTCATAGTGGATATCAGGAAGTCTAACGCTATTCACACACCCTCAACACCAGTTATAGCTCATAGTGGATATCAGGAAGTCTAACGCTATTCACACACCCTCAACACCAGTTATAGCTCATAGTGGATATCAGGAAGTCTAACGCTATTCACACACCCTCAACACCAGTTATAGCTCATAGTGGATATCAGGAAGTCTAACGCTATTCACACACCCTCAACACCAGTTATAGCTCATAGTGGATATCAGGAAGTCTAACGCTATTCACACACCCTCTGCTTCCTCAACAGGATTGAGCACACAGACGTATGGTTTTTATTATTATTATTATTATTATTATTATAGAAAAGCACAAGACTAGCAGGACAGGCCTGTATGATATACTCAGGGTAATCTAAACAGTGGAGAACATTTGTGTTCACACACACACACACACACACACACATACTCAGACATGGATAACCTAAACAAACGGAGTATATTTGTGTTCACACACACACACACACACACACTCGGACATGGATAACCTAAACAACAGAGTACATTTGTGTTCACACACACACACACACACACACTCAGACATGGATAACCTAAACAATGGAACATTTGTGTTCAGTTCACCCCTGACAGACAGCTACACTGAATTAAATAATAAATGAATCCGTTCTTAAATGAGAATCCTACCTTTCCTGAAGACAGGTTTGATCCATTGGCTCAGTCAGTCATAAACCTGCTTGACCTGTGGCCGAGGGAGAGGTGGACTTGTGTGGTCAGAAGTGAACTGCTATCTGAATTCTGATGCCAGTGGCCCTGAGATAATGACATGAACTGTGTTTGATCAGCAGCAGTCCTCATGACTACTGATACACGACGAAAGAACACGCTTTTGTCCAAAACAACTCAATCAAAGATGTTTATGCTTCATTCATAGCACACGCTTTTGTCCAAAACAACATACAATCAATAAACATTATTGTAACATTAAAATGAACAGTTTATAGTAGTCGTATGGCCAGGAAAATAAACACTTACAACAATTATGACAAAGACTAATTAGTAATTAACAGAATAATAATATTCATAAACCTCAACTCTGTCAGCAAAATGTATTTGTTAGAAACAAGTAGGCTGCTTTCATTTTTCTGTGACTGCATTATCCAAGAATATTCTACATTACATTACATCACTCTCTCACATAAAAACTCTGTCAACAATTGTGTTGAGATGCATTAATTGAATATCTTTATTTGATTAAAAGGTAAATCAACAGGGCATTCAGAGCAATAATTAAGCACATAATTAATAAGGAGCAGTATTAAGAGAGCTGGCGTAGTTATTTATGAAGGGTGATGCTTGGCCTGCGGCTGGAGGGGAGTAGATGGGTTTCTGGCGCCCTCTGTCTGCGCTGATTGGATGTGCGTAGAACACATCATTTCAGTGTGTGCCTGCGTGTGTGTGTGTGTGTGTGTGTGTGTGTGTGTGTGTGTGTGTGTGTGTGTGTGTCTGTGTGTGTGTGTGTGTGTGTGTCTGTGTGTGTGTGTGTGTGTGTGTGTGTGTGTGTGTGTGTGTGTGTGTCTGTGTGTGTGTGTGTGTGTGTGTGTGTGTGTGTGTGTGTGTGTGGCGAACTGATGCTCTCATCTCAGATGTTTTGGCTGCATTTGTACACATCATCTCGGATCAGAGAGGGAGTCTGCTGTTTCACACAGCATGTCCAGCTCAATTTTATGTGTGTGTGTGTGTGTGTGTAGACAGAGTAGGTGAAGAAAGAGGGAGGGAAGGACACACACGCACACACACACACACACACACACACACACACACCTCTTCTTTGAGTGCTCTCGGAGTCTAACGCTGGATAGGCCAGTAGGCACTTGTGGAAATATTCAGAAAAATGTGGAAATATTCCCTATAAGACTATACACACACACACAGACACACACACACACACACACACACACACACACAGACTTCCCTATAAGACTATATTGAGCACAGTACTGACTACACCTCCTAGTCCTAACTTAACCATCACAGACAACACAGATATGGAATAATACTCATGTGCACGCACACACACACACACACACACCAGATATGGAATATTACACACACACACACACACACACACATACACACACACCAGATATGGAATATTACACACACACACACAGAATATTACACATTGTAATACAAAGACCTCTACTATGCCATGATTATTACACGTATAAGTATTTCATTACTTATTCATTCATTTAAGTGCGTGTGTGTGTGTGTGTGTGTATGCGACATTGCGACATGGTGGGCATGTGTGAGTGTGTGTGTGTGCGTATTGTAATATAAAGACCTATCTATTATATTATCATCATTATTACATAAGTATTTAATTACCTATTCATTTATTTAGGTGTGTGTGTGTGTGTGTGTGTGTGTGTGTGTGTGTGTGTATGCGACATGGTGTGCATGTGTGAGTGTGCATGTGTGAGTGTGTGAGTGTGTGTGTGAGTGTGTGTGTGTTGTTATTCCATGTACAGCACATTAGCTGACTCCTGTGGAATGACAACCTAATTGGAGACAAGGCCCAAGTCCCGCCTACTGGCTAAATGCTGATTGGGTGTCCCACACTGGTCTACATTAAAACAACGACTTGATTGGTTGCCCTGCGGGGGGTGGGCTGAAGAGAGCCCCGCCTCCTCTGCATTTTAGTGCAGCCAATGAGACTGGGCAGGAAGTGCTACAGAGCCACCACAGCGACCAACCAGAGCAAGCCGTAAACACATAAACGAAAGAGACAAGATTTGTGCGTTTGAGTTTGGCGGAGCAGTAAAATCAACCGAAGCAAGCGGCAAATAAACGAAAGAGACATGATTTGTGGTAAATAAAGGACACAGACATGATTTGTGGTAAATAAAGGACACAGACATGATTTGTGCGTTTGCGTTTGGCGGAGCAGTAAAACTTTAGCGAGTAACCTTTAGCCTTCGGACGACATTCTGATGGAGCCTTGGGCTTCACGTTCGCCAACGGAGTCAAGGCCAGCCAATAAGGGCACTGCTGCCCCCCAGACTGGCCTGTGATTGGACCAGGGCGTGGTCTAGACGCACCTGTGATGTTGGCGACCGCTGAGGTAGGATTAGATTATTTTCGGCCGTGTTAGCGGGCTCTGTTAGCGGGCTCTGCTAGCGAGCTCTGCTAGCAACCGTATGGAGCTGTGAGTGGCAACACTAGATTAGCTGGTCATTTAAAAACACGTTAAAAGAGTTCCTTGCGCTAGTGAAGCAGGGGCAACACTAAACAAACAAACAAACAAACGATACACACACACACACGCACACACACACACACACACACACACACACGCTGGGGGAAACAGAAACGTACAGTTGAGATCAGAAGGCCGTCTGCTCCTAAACAACCACAACAGAAGAAGACAGAGCTAACGAGGACAGAATGGTAGAGTTTCCATGGCAACAGAAGAAGACAGAGCTAACAGAGGACAGAATGGTAGAGTTTCCATGGCAACAGAAGAAGACAGAGCTAACGAGGACAGAATGGTAGAGTTTCCATGGCAACAGAAGAAGATAGAGCTAACGAGGACAGAATGGTAGAGTTTCCATGGCAACAGAAGAAGACACAACTAGCAGAGGACAGAACAGCTGGGTCTCCGTGGGGAGGGCGTGTGCGTTTAGTTTGGCCTGTCTTCTCTCAGGTCCTCTCTACTCGGCGGACATCTTGCGGATCATGTAGTTGAGGATGCCACCGTGGTGGTAGTAGGTGAGCTCCACATCCGTGTCGAAGCGCATCCGCACCTGGAACGCCTTCCCAGTGTCCAGCTGCAGGGAAGACACACACCAACGGGCTTTAGTACTGTGTGTGTGTGTGTGTGTGTGTGTGTGTGTGTGTGTACCTTGATGTCCACTAGCATGCGTGGCGTGAGCTGCGCTGGGATGACCACAGTGTAGCGCTCCTGGCCTGTGTGTGTGTGTGTGTGTGTGTGTGTGTGTGTGTGTGTGTACCTTGATGTCCACTAGCATGCGTGGTGTGAGCTGTGGGGGGATGACCACAGTGTAGCGCTCCTGGCCTGTGTGTGTGTGTGTGTGTGTGTGTGTGTGTGTGTGTGTGTACCTTGATGTCCACTAGCATGCGTGGTGTGAGCTGTGGGGGGATGACCACAGTGTAGCGCTCCTGGCCTGTGTGTGTGTGTGTGTGTGTGTGTGTGTGTGTATGTGTGTGTGTACCTTGATGTCCACTAGCATGCGTGGCGTGAGCTGCGCTGGGATGACCACAGTGTAGCGCTCCTGGCCTGTGTGTGTGTGTGTGTGTGTGTGTGTGTGTGTACCTTGATGTCCACTAGCATGCGTGGCGTGAGCTGCGCTGGGATGACCACAGTGTAGCGCTCCTGGCCTGTGTGTGTGTGTGTGTGTGTGTGTGTGTGTGTATGTGTGTGTGTACCTTGATGTCCACTAGCATGCGTGGCGTGAGCTGCGCTGGGATGACCACAGTGTAGCGCTCCTGGCCTGTGTGTGTGTGTGTGTGTGTGTGTGTGTGTGTACCTTGATGTCCACTAGCATGCGTGGCGTGAGCTGCTCTGGGATGACCACAGTGTAGCGCTCCTGGCCGGTCAGGCCCAGGCTGTCGGCCGTGTCTCCAGGGAGATACTCCAGCGGCATGATCCCCATGCCAACCAGGTTGCTACGGTGAATCCGCTCGTAGCTCTCCGCCAACACTGCCTTGATGCCCTGAGGACACACACACACGCACATTACACACACACACACACACATATACACAAGAACACACACAAGAACACACACACACACAGAGAATCAGAATCAGCCTTGATGCCCTGAGGGAGGAGGGGCAGAGGACAGGTGACCTTTGACCTTTGTGAGGTCACAAGCATCTCTGACATCACCACAGTATAAAAACACTCATGCAATAATACTGTGTGTTGACCACACACACTCATGCAATAATACTGTGTTGACCACACACACACACTCATGCAATAACACTGTGTGTTAGGGATGCAACGGTTTTCAATAATTTATTGAACCGTTCGGTTTGGCCTGTTCGGTTCAATAGACTCACCTAAACCGCAATATTTCGGTATACGCGACATTAAACTTTTTTATTTAATACAAGGTTATTGCGCGCGCGTAGCCTGGGAGCGATAGAGAGGAGTGCTTAGGACCCGGGGGATGAGTTTTCTCTGACTGTTCAGCTTGCCTCTCGTCAACCTTGCAACAACCAATCAGAATTTTACTGAATTTCCCAAGAGCCAATAAGCGCGTTGAAATGCAAATGAAGGAGTCATGTGAGAAGAAACAAACTTTACCGGCGGCTGCATGATCATGGCGACATTTGAAGTAGCCCACGAACAAGGCAAAAAGACCGTCAGTAAACAAAGCACAGTGTGCATTGCAAGCACTGCAGGTAACACATCCAACATGTCGGCCCACTTGCGCCTTCATCACCCGGCTGTAACCTTAAGTGGAGCAGCACGGAGAGTTAGTTTGCCACCGAAAACCCAACCATCCATTGCTGCAGCCTTTCGACAACAATATTCCTATAATTCCCAAAGACATAACGAATACGACGGCGTATTAGGGCCACGTATATATACTTTGTAAAGACGCAAATTTGCCACTTTAGAAGGTCGAAAATTTGCCACATTATAAAGTCTGTGTGTAACAGTGTAACCGGTGGTTTCTGCCCTGTGTTGATTGCTCGCTAGAGTAGCCTAAGAAAGCGTGACGCCGACACAGCTGAGTGTATTCTCTTTTTGATAGTTTACTGGAAAATAGTGTAGGGATGGGAGGTTATAGGAGATGGGGAGGCTGACATGTCATTCCAAACTCGGGTCATTGATTTTCCTGACGTTGTACATGCTAGGCTACGGGCAGCGGGAGGTGTCCACTCGAAAAACAATAAACTCACTGCTAAATCAGTCAATCGCTCGTCCACTCGTCAATCACACAACTCTCTCGCACACACACGCACGCACACACACACACACACACACACGACAGGAGACACAGGGGAAACAGACACTTTGTGAAGTGGCAAATTTGCCACTTTCTTCTCGGAATATTGCCCCCCCCCCCTCCCTGACAACAGGTTGCAATAATGTTCATTTCATTGTTCTAATATTTTTAATGCTGCACTGCACTTTTGTCTATGTTTACATTTTTTACGTTCATAAAAGAGGACAGGGCAGGCACTCCCAAATCAAATATCCATTTGAAACTACACATAATACTACCTCACCAATTATTTTGAGAAGATTTTCAGAATTGTTCACTACTTTTTTGAGGGTGTATAACAGTTAAGTATTTTCTTTAAATGTGTGAAGAACAGTGAGTTTATTAACCCTTATGTTGTCCTTGGGGTCAATTTGACCCCAAGCAGTGTTTAACATCATAAAATATATGGTTCACTTTTTTTGTTTTGCTTCAAGTTTCATGACTTTTCCTTATTTGAAGGGTACAACAGAGTAAACATGAAATTTGCACAAAAATATGTTTCCAATGTCCTGTAAAAAAAATAGTTACGTTGGTGGTATTGGGGTCAATTTGACCCCATTTTTATGAAACATGATGAAAATGAATATTTGACAAATTATGGATATTATTATTGTAATAGTATGAGAACATGTAGCTATTATCATTATTTCATATACAAGTACATATTACATATAAGTTATTTTGGCAGGTCTGAAAAAGTCCAAAAAGTCAGCCTTTGGGCTGTTGACACTGGATTGGCCATATTGCCAGTCAGGGTTCCAGGGTTCATAAAGGGGTGTGGGGGGGTGGGATTGTTTTGTAGGGCTTTTGATAGTGGTTATTACACTCTTGTTAAAGGGATAATCCGGAGTGAAATGCACTTTAGATCAATTTTTCGGACTATTGGGAGTACATACGTTGAGTTGACACCAAAATCATGTCATTCGGATGTATTTTGAGAAAGTTCGAGCTCACCGTTTTTAGCCAAAACTCGTTAGCCTGGAGGTGACTCGGGCATGTCATTTCGCCGCTACAAAACGCTATTTTTATACCTCTTCTACTGTTCCAAACAACACTACACTTACGTGGTAGTGAGTGGAGGGTCCCTAAAGCCAAACCGAAGTATCCCCACGTCTTTATGTGGTCGGATAGAGAGTCCAGAATGAATTTAATCGAGTCAGTACCTTTCCGGAAATGTCGCTGTTGCAGCTAGCAACGTTTTCACAACACTTTACTAACATTTCCGGAAAGGTACGGACTCGATTAAATTCATTCTGGACTCTCTATCCGACCACATAAAGACGTGCGGATACTTCGGTTTGGCTTTAGGGAACCTCTACTCACTACCACGTAAGTGTAGTGTTGTTTGGAACAGTAGAAGAGGTATAAAAATAGCGTTTTGTAGCGGCGAAAGGACACGCCCCGGTCACTTCCAGGCTAACGAGTTTTGGCTAAAAACGGTGAGCGCGAACTTTCTCAAAATACATCCGAATGACATGATTTTGGTGTCAACTCAACGTATGTACTCCCAATAGTCCGAAAAATTGATCTAAAATGCATTTCACTCCGGATTATCCCTTTAAGTACCTACCACCAAAAAAAAATTGGGTAAAAAAAATAATTTTAATCATTTTTGAGAGTTTTTTGTAGCTGGGGTCAAATTGACCCCAAGGACAACGAACGTCGTAAGATTTTAGGACAACATGAGGGTTAAATAAATAACTACACATTACTTTATGCTGCACTGCACTATGGATAACATTGCCTGTTTATGACAGAAGGCAATGATGGTGTTCTTTTCTTTTAATACATTTTTGTGATTCTGCTTCATCTGTGTCAGGCTATGCATTTAATATTTTCTCTGCAAGTGTAAGTAGAAGCACATTGTTGATTTGAAATAGAAAAGGCAAATATAGCCTCCTGTATGCTAGAGCCAAGATAATATTGATGTATTGAAACCGAACCGTTACCGTGGCCCAAAAACCGTGATACAAACCGAACCGTGGCAAAACTGTACCGTTGCATCCCTACTGTGTGTTGACCACACACACTCATGGAGTAATACTGTGTGTTGACACAAACAATGCTGTGACAATGATGCTTATTTGTAAACTGTTCATTAGAATTCAAATGGATGAGGATGTGATAGCATTAATGAAAGGAGAGAGAAAGAAAGCAAAAGAGAGACAGAGAGAAAACACAGACGGATGAGAGTATCTGAGCTCCACACTGCACTGTGACAGACAAGAGAACAGCAGCAGGAGGACATTCTCTCAACCAGATTCAGGCATGAGACTTTGATTCAGGCATGTGAAGGGGCAGCCCCAGCCCAGAGACTTTGATTCAGGCATGTGAAGGGGCAGCCCAGCCCGGGGTCCTCACCAGCAGGAAGGGTCCTTTGGCGGCCCAGTCTCTGGAGCTCCCGGAGCCGTACTCCTTCCCAGCAAGCACCAGGAGAGGGTGGCCATCCTTC
>NC_085009.1:32699136-32701636 GCF_963854185.1 Sardina pilchardus | reverse complement strand
TGTGTGTGTGTGTGTGGATTGATGAGAGAGGTCTAACCTTGGCCCCCAGACAGGCCTCAAAGTCGGACTTCATGTCGGAGACGGCGACGCGGTCCTGTGGCCTCTTGGGCCCACTGCAGCAGGGCACCACCGCACTCAAGTCCATCTCCACCACCTGCAGGAGGGAGAGAGAGAGAGAGAGAGAGAGAGAGAGAGAGAGAGAGAGAGAGAGAGAGAGAGAGAGTGCTGTTAACTCCTGTTGCTACCTCGGCGTCGTTAACTCGGTGCCGTTAACTCGTGGCGTTAACTCGTGCAGTTAACTCTTAACTCATGCTGTTAACTTACCTTGTGCTGTTAACTCGTGCTGTTAACTCGTGCAGTTAACTCCTGTTGCTACCTCGGCGTCGTTAACTCGGTGTCGTTAACTCGTGGCGTTAACTCGTGCAGTTAACTCTTAACTCATGCTGTTAACTTACCTTGTGCTGTTAACTCGTGCTGTTATCTCGTGCAGTTAACTCTTAACTTATGCAGTTAACTCTTACCGTTATCTCGTGCAGTTAACTCTTAACTTATGCAGTTAACTCTTACCTTGTGCTGTTAACTCGTGCAGTTAACTCGTGCAGTTAACTCTTAACTCGTGCTGTTAACTCGTGCAGCTAACTATTAACTCATGCTGTTAACTCTTAACTCGTGCTGTTAACTCTTAACTTGTGCTGTTAACTCGTGTAGTTAATTCTTAACTTGTGCAGTTAACTCGTGCAGTTAACTCTTGACTTGTGCAGTTAACTCTTAACTCGTGCTGTTAACTCGTGCAGTTAACTCTTAACTCGTACTGTTAACTCGTGCAGTTAATTCTTAACTCGTGCTGTTAACTCATGCTGTTAACTCTTAACTTGTGCAGTTAACTCGTGCAGTTAACTCTTGACTTGTGCAGTTAACTCTAAATCATGCTGTTAACTTGTGCAGTTAACTCTTAACTTGTGCAGTTAACTCTTAACTCGTGCAGTTAACTCTTAACTCGTGCTGTTAATTCGGTGTAACTCGGTGCTGTGTCCTCACCTGGGTGAAGTCAGGGTCCTCTGACTCATTACTGTAGTCTCTGAACATCCCCACTGCCTTCAGATAGGCAGTAATATAACTCAACTTCTCAGCATCTCTACCTACACAGAGAGAGGGAGGGAGGGAGAGAGGGAGGGAGAGAGAGAGGGAGGGAGGGAGAGAGAGATCAGCCGTGTCCTAAATATTGCCTTCAGATAGGCAGTAATATAACTCAACTTCTCAGCATCTCTACCTACACAGAGAGAGGGAGAGAGAGGGAGGGAGGGAGAGAGGGAGGGAGAGAGAGGGAGAGAGGGAGAGAGAGAGAGAGGGAGGGAGGGAGGGAGAGAGAGATCAGCCGTGTCCTAAACATTAACACATGAATAAAGCTATAAAATGTAAAACATCTCACCCTCACACACGCAAACACACTCACTCACACCCAAACACCCACGCACACATGAGTATGAACCCGACATGTATCCAGTGCATTCATACAGACAGAGTTGTATATTTACAGAGTTGTGACAACTCAAATCATGATTCGTCCCCAACGTAGAGAGTTGCGACAACTCAAATCATGTGCCGTCCCGACCTCGGATGATTCTACAATGCAACCGTATGGAGGGATGATTCTACAGTGTAACCCTATGGAGGATTCTACAGTGTAACCCTATGGAGGGATGTTGAGGGATGATTCTACAGTGTAACCCTATGGAGGGAGGATTCTACAGTGTAAATCTATGGAGGGAGGATTCTACAGTGTAACCCTATGGAGGGAGGATTCTACAGTGTAACCCTATGGAGGACTCTACAGTGTAACCCTATGGGATGACTCTACAGTGTAACCCTATGGAGGGAGGATTCTACAGTGTAACCCTATGGAGGATTCTACAGTGTAACCCTATGGGAGGACTCTACAGTGTAACCCTATGGAGGATTCTACAGTGTAACCCTATGGAGGGATGATTCTAATCTACAGTGTAACCCTATGGAGGGATGATTCTACAGTGTAACCCTATGGAGGGATGATTCTACAGTGTAACCCTATGGAGGGAGGATTCTACAGTGTAACCCTATGGAGGATTCTACAGTGTAACCCTATGGAGAGATGATTCTACAGTGTAATCCTATGGAGGGAGGACTCTACAGTGTAACCCTATGGGAGGATTCTACAGTGTAACCCTATGGAGGATTCTACAGTGTAACCCTATGGAGGGAGGACTCTACAGTGTAACCCTATGGAGGGAGGATTCTACAGTGTAACCCTATGGAGGGAGGATTCTACAGTGTAACCCTATGGAGGACTCTACAGTGTAACCCTATGGAGGGAGGATTCTACAGTGTAACCCTATGGAGGATTCTACAGTGTAACCCTATGGGATGATTCTACAGTGTAACCCTATGGAGGATTCTACAGTGTAACCCTATGGAGGGACTCTACAGTGTAACCCTATGGAGGGAGGATTCTACAGTGTAACCC
>NC_085009.1:32676636-32691636 GCF_963854185.1 Sardina pilchardus | reverse complement strand
AGCCCTGCCTGTGTGGAGGTTCTATTACCCCAGCCCTGCCTGTGTGGAGGTTCTATTGTTCTATTGTTCTATAGCCCCAGCCCTGCCTGTGTGGAGGCTCTGTTGTTCTATAGCCCCAGCCCTGCCTGTGTGGAGGTTCTATTGTTCTATTACCCCAGCCCTGCCTGTGTGGAGGTTCTATTGTTCTATTGTTCTATAGCCCCAGCCCTGCCTGTGTGGAGGTTCTATTGTTCTAAAGCCCCAGCCCTGCCTGTGTGGAGGTTCTATTGTTCTATAGCCGCAGCCCTGCCTGTGTGGAGGTTCTATTGCTCTATTGTTCTATAGCCCCAGCCCTGCCTGTGTGGAGGTTCTATTGTTCTATTGTTCTATAGCCCCAGCCCTGCCTGTGTGGGGGTTCTATTGTTACATAGCCCCAGCCCTGCCTGTGTGGAGGTTATATTGTTCTATAGCCCCAGCCCTGCCTGTGTGGAGGTTCTATTACCCCAGCCCTGCCTGTGTGGAGGTTCTATTACCCCAGCCCTGCCTGTGTGGAGGTTATATTGTTCTATTGTTCTATAGCCCAGCCCTGCCTGTGTGGAGGTTCTATTGTTCTATAGCCTCAGCCCTGCCTGTGTGGAGGTTCTATAGCCCCAGCCCTGCCTGTGTGGAGGTTCTATTGGCTACATGTGGATGGCCCCTGTGGTGTAGCTGCACCATGAGTGCTGGACCAGCTGAACCCGTTTCTGAGAACAAATAAAGGCTGAATGAATGCATGAATGAATGCATGAATGAATGCATGAATGCATGAATGAATGAACGAGTTACCAGTGACCAGTCAAACCCATTACCCAGCTGCGTGCGTGTTCGTCTATGTGAGTGTGTGTGTGTTTATGTCTGTGTGAGTGTGAGTGTTTATGTGTGCATGAGTGTGCATGAGTGTCTGTGTGTGTGTGTGTGCTCTTGGGGTCAGTTGAGGACAGCAGTAGCTGCAGTAGCCGAGGCTACTCTGTGCCAGCCTCCATGCCAGCCGAGTCACATCATAGACGTGTCATGAGGTGACAGGTCACATTCTGACAGGGTGGTGTGCGTGCGTGCAGACACACACACACACACACACACACACACACACACACACACACACACACACACACACACACACACACACACACACACACACACACACACACACACACACACACACACACACACACACACACACACACACACACACACACACACACACACACACACAATGACAGCCTCTGGCACAGTGAAGCAAAAACAGATAGAATGGTAGAATACTCTGTTATGTGAGCATACGTTAATGTGTAAACCCAAGTGCTAAGCTCTGTCGTGTGTGTGTGTGTGTGTGAGGGGTGGGGGACTGATGCTCTACTCCACGTGTCTCTCGGTTCCAAAGGTGAGTCAAACCCTACACAACACCCAGCACCTGTACTGTGTTCCCTCTATCTCACTCTTTCTCTCACACACACACACACACACACACACACACACTAGGCCACTGACGCTACCTCACATCACACACACACACACACACACACACACACACACACACACACATCACATCAGATCACACTCACACACACTAGGACACCGACGCTACCTCACATCACACACACACACTGTACACACACACACCATGGCATCAACATCACGTCTCACTCTCTCTCACACACATACATCACATCATCTCACACACACACACCAAGCCACCAACATTACCTCACATCACACACACACACACACACACACACACACGTCATATCACACCATGTCTGTGTACATGGCACAGTAGGTCCATGACCCCCTACAGCAGCAGAATCACACACACACACACACACACACACACATTCTGGGATAAATGTCAGCGTGCTTCAACCTGGACTTCACCCACAATCACCACCAATCACCAGCACTGACCGCCCCTGTCTCAACACACACACACACACACACACACACACACACACGTACAAACACACACGCACACACACAAGTGTACACACACACACACACACACACACCAACCCCCTCTGTCTCAACACACACACACACAACTCAACCCACAATCACCACCAATCACCAGCACTGACCGCCCCTGTCTCAACACACACACACACACACACACACACACACACACACACACACACACACACACACACACACACACACACACACACACACACACACACACACACAACTCAACCCACAATCACCACCAATCACCAGCACCGACCGCCTCTACATCAAAGTACACAACTCAACCCACAATCACCAACCCCCTCTGTCTCAACACACACACACTTCTTGTGAGTTTCCTTCTAATTCAAATCGATCATATCGCTTACTCTGCTGCAAGTTAGGGTTCAGGGTCAAGAGTTCAGGGTCTGGGAGCTTGATCGTCTGGACTACAGAAGATAGTCTAGCACCAGGGCCAAAGCTGAGCTACACTGACTGTAGTCATGCCGTTATTCTCTCACAAACAGGGATGAAGCACACCAACTTCAGAGAAAAGTAACTAAAGTTAGTACAGGCCTATCGTTACATGTGACTTCCACTAATCCAAACTAGACACAATATTCATAGCGAGTATCGCACTTGATGATGTTTCACGTAGCCTAAGACGTACTCTGCCAACAATGAACTGTCATACTGTTACATATTAGACAAACTGGACTTGGCTACATGGCTTATCTGTGTGGAACCGCAACGAACCTTGTAAAAATGTTGCAACAGCAGCCTGTTTAGAGTGGCACCTTCTGTCATAGAGCCACTGTTACCTATTAGCTTAGCTTCAACCATGCTAGTTGTTACATCTGACAAAACTCCAATAAACAGCACATACATCTGATCATTTCATGGGCCAGTATGTGTGCGGAGATTAGAGTTTGAATTAGAGCTAACGCTGGCGAGCTACGCACACCAGGACTGAAACAGACCTGTCAGTCAGATCATCTCAATGAAGTGCCAATGCTAATGTTATGTTAGCAACAGTAAAGTCGCAGGACAGGATAGCGTTATATCAAACTCAGAATTGCCCATACTGACATACTACAGGCATGCCGTTCACCTAGAGTAAGGGTACATACGAATCCCTATCATTACACACATCTCAGCCCGGACAGGTGCAGCATTCACCGGCTGGTCGTGTCTCAAAAGCCCGCTTGACTACCAGGAACTAACGTTCACGTTGAAAGGTTAAAGCGTTATCGTTAGGCTTCGTAAGCTATCGCTACTTGTTTTACTGAGAAGTGAATATTCTAGAAACAATATCTAATATCAGGGACATATTTGTAAGTAATTGCTGAAAAGGTATGTTGACTCGAAAGAGTTTAATTGCTACTTACCTAGTGCAGTTGTTTCCTGATCAGATTTCGTGGGAAGTCAACTCCACGCTGAGGTGCACACAAATGATGCACGTATTCTAGGGACATTACGGTAAAGGGATAAAAGATACATCAACGACCACGTAGACGTTTGCCATGTGGGACTAACTTATGATGACATGTGTTCAGAAATACGGCAAAAAAAATAAAAAAATAAATAAATAAAAAACAGGTCAAGCCAAGTTAATAGCAAAATTGCCAAGAGATTAGGCTATACAAATTCCCTGATGAATGCATTTACCCTATATTATGGTACTTACGGTAATGATTCAGCTGTTTAACCATTCAGCTGATCACATTGTTGCTTTCTCAGAAAAAAAAAACACAGTTGAGGTCGTGACGGGTTCATGTGCAGTTTTTGCGGTAGCTCCTGCAAAATGTCTAACCTAATCACATAGGGTATAGGCCAGTCAATCTAGCGTTTGACCCATAACTAATTGCAATAGTAATCATTCCAAGTTTTTTGTGATCCCTAGGTATATCTAATTAACATATCAAAAATCTACCCGTTTATATTTAGTGGAACATACTTTTTTTCAATGTCAAAGGTAGCAATTTCCAATGCATTTTGCCATTGGGATTTACTACTGATGAAATGGGTAAAATGTTAAACTATAGATATCAAATTGAAACTTTCACAGTTGTTTACTCACATTAAGGCAAAGATTTTTTGTATTGCAAGTTTTCTGAAATATGATGTTTAGATATGCAAATGAGACCAGTTTTACCTAAATATGCAATAATTTGCATATATTTCTAGAAAACTAAATCTGAACAGTAGGTACAGTCAGCTTCAAAATAATTGCTGCATTTTGCTTCTATATTGGATACCAAAAGCCTATGCAAAGGGAATATTAGATATTACTTCATATCACCTCAGAAATGAAGAAATCAAGTCAAGTCAAAATCAATGCGTTTCAATGGAAGTACATTATAGAACAAATTATTTTCAATGATATGGTATGATGGAAGTATCTCAAGTCACATGCCAAGTCACATAAGGAAGATATTGACCTTTAGACAACATATCAAGTGAGTTGGCATGCAAATCTCAATGGCAAAATGCATTGGAAATTGCTACCTTTGACCTTGAATAAAAGTATGTTCCACTAAATATAAATGGGTAGATTTTTGATATGTGATGCAGGAGGGTTTAAGGATCAATAAAAAGTATGAACCACTACTATTGCAATTAGTTTAAGTTTTGGCCCTTTTTTGAGCTAGATTGACTGGCCTAATAGGTATCATCTTTATAAGCTAGTTTTAGAAGCGTAGCGTTAGAGTAAAACATAGACATTTACCAAACATTTACATTTACTTATTTGGTGTCGCAGAGGGTGTTGCGTCTGTCCTCCAATGGAAAAGCCTGAAATATTGCTCAACAGAGATCAAGCCATTAGGCGAGCGTGATGTAGCCTACTAAAGTCATTCTGTAGACTCAGTGGTTCCCGAAACACGTTGGCAGTTCCCCTTGGAAAATGAAAATAGTGTCCTACACCACACTGAGAAACTCAAGGTGATGCAAAAGTGGGTGAAAAAACTTGAGGATAAATCTTTGTATTCAGGAGGCTAGGCCTAGTCTATAACATTATGTTTGATATAACTTCACAACTTTTATCTATTTGTACAGACAATTTTATCCGTTAACTTAACACTGTGTGAATGCATAATTCCAAGTGTCATATACTGTACATGCCTTTACTGCTTTGGTTCCCCTGCAGCCAGATAGTGGGATATAGCCTATAGGCCTACAGTATCTCTGCTTCAGCAAGGGAGTTTTGAACATCCTGACAGAAGATCATGCAACATTGCAAGGTTCTTACTTTCTATTTTCCAACATTCTTGTCGCACCGGTGTGTTGGTTCTGGCTGCTGTCTAGAAGTGTGAATTTGTCGTCAAAATCTACCGTGAGGATATTCATAAAGAAATGCATTTCTTGTACATTGCTAGGCCCAATGTATACATCATATGCACTTCACTGGAAAGCCCAAAGTATACTTGCACTTCACTGGAAAGCCCAAAGATGCAAACTCAGTTTACCACTCTCTCTCTCTGAGAGTGTGTCTGTGTATGTGTGTGTGTGTGTGTGTGTGTGTGAGACACTCTCAGTAAATCAGTAAATAAATACACACAGTGGTTTCACTTGGTTTCAGAGTGTGAGCTCTACCTAGTGGCTGAACTATGAACTCCTGAAGCCATCCCTGCAAGCCTGGAACCTAAACGATTATAGTTGTCTTTAGACAAAGGGGAGACATCCAAAAAGGGGGGGGGGTACTTTTTATAGGCCCTACACACACACACACACACACACACACACACACACACACACACACACACACACATACGTATCCATGCACACAGGCCCCTGTATAATCTGGATTATTACGATTTTATTCCGTTAATATGTGACCTTTAACAAGAGAGGAGATGTGACTGGCAGACGGCATGAGCTGTGTGTTTATTTAGAGGAGCACCATGGCAACACACATCCAGACTTTACAAATCAGCAACCAGGCACTCCAGAGAGAGAGGAGGTGCTACACAGCCAATCATAGCGGCTCCAGAAGAGTACAGCGCTGGCACAGCCAATCATAGCGGCTCCAGAAGAGTACATCGCTGGTACAGCCAATCATAGCGGCTCCAGAAGAGTACAGCGCTGGCACAGCCAATCATAGCGGCTACAGAAGAGTACAGCACTGGCACAGCCAATTATAGAGGCTCTAGAAGAGTACAGCACTGGCACAGCCAATCATAGAGGCTCTAGAAGAGTGATGCAGCTCTGGCACTGCCAATCATAGAGGCTCTAGAAGAGTGATGCAGCTCTGGCACTGCCAATCATAGAGGCTCTAGAAGAGTACAGCGCTGGCGCAGCCAATCATAGAGGCTGTAGAAGAGTACAGCACTGGCACTGCCAATCATAGAGGCTCCAGAAGAGTACAGCGCTGGCCCTCCCAGCAGCGTGGTATCGTATAGCCTAGCTCACATCGTGTAGAATAGCTTACGATATTTGCATTTAAAATATATAGGCCCACATGTGAAAGGGATACTTTTAATTCTCCCAGACCCAGAATAGCAGGAATGAAGTTTAGTGTAGTTGATACTGAAATAGCTAATGACAATAACATGCACAATAATATGATTTATAACACACATTCAGTCGATGATGTTTTCAAAGCCTCTGAAGTAGCCCCCTCCACTCAAGTTAAATAGCTTAGAAGCTCCCACCAGGCCTCCCCTGTCCTTTCAGCTGGTGCTGTGGCTGGCTGGAGTCCTGAGGCAGTTTCATCAGAGGCACGTACACACTGGCTAAATAGTACTGGAGAAACACGTATCCTAGCGCTAACTGGCTAGCACACAGGAGAAACAAGTATCCTAGCGCTAACTGGCTAACACACTGGAGGAACACGTATCCTAGCGCTAACTGGCAAGCACACTGGGATGGTGCGGGGCAGGTATCCTAGCTCTACCTGGCTAGCACACTAGAGGAACAGCCTAACACTAACTGGCTAACACACTGGAGGAACAGGTAGCCTAGCGCTAACTGGCTAGCACACAGGGGGAACAGGTAGCCTAGCGCTAACTGGCAGGCACACAGGGGGAACAGGTAGCCTAGCGCTAACTGGCAGGCACACAGGGGAAACAGGTAGCCTATCGCTAACTGGCTAGCACACAGGGGGAACAGGTAGCCTAGCGCAAAGTGGCTAGCACACAGGGGGAACAGGTAGCATAACGCTAACTGGCAGGCACACAGGGGGAACAGGTAGCATAGCGCAAAGTGGCTGGAGCACTGGAAGAATGAGGGACGATCAGCGATCATGGCAGTTCTGTCCTCTTGTTGCCCTGGTGAGGTCAGTGGGGCAGTTCTGTCCTCTTGTTGCCCTTGTGGGGTCAGTGGGGCAGTTCCTTCTTCCTCTTGTTGCTCTGGTGAGGGCAGTGGGGCAGTTCTGTCCTCTTGTTGCCCTGGTGAGGTCAGTGGGGCAGTTCCTTCTTCCTCTTGGTGCCCTGGTGGGGTCAGTGGGGCAGTTCCTTCTTCCTCTTGTTGCCCTTGTGGGGTCAGTGGGGCAGTTCTGTCCTCTTGTTGCCCTTGTGGGGTCAGTGGGGCAGCTCCTTCTTCCTCTTGTTGCCCTGGTGGGGTCAGTGGGGCAGCTCCTTCTTCCTCTTGGTGCCCTGGTGGGGTCAGTGGGGCAGTTCTGTCCTCTTGGTGCCCTGGTGGGGTCAGTGGGGCAGTTCCTTCTTCCTCTTGGTGCTCTCGCGTAGGCGCTGCACGCGGTACGTCCTCCGGGCGAGCGCTCGCTCCTCCTCCTGAACCTCGGTGTCGTCCAGAACCTCCAGACTGGACAGCTGACTGATCACGTACAGCCTGCAGGTCAGGGCAGAGACAAGGGATGAGCACACACACACACACACACACACACACACACACACACACACACACACACACACACACACACACAAGGGACGATCACGTACAGTATAGCCTGCAGATCAGAGCAGAGACGAAGGATGAGCACTATCATTCCCTCAGAAGGAAAACTACAGTAATATACCGTATAGCATGAGAGAACTACAGTAATATACCGTATAGCATAAGAGATCTCTGTTAGTGTAATGAAGGAAAACTGCAGTAATATACCATATAGCATAAGAGAACTACAGCAATATACCGTATAGTGTAAGAGAACTACAGTAATTTACCGTATACAGTGGGTACGGGTTGAGAATGCACCTTCTCCCGCGGGACTCCCGAAGAGATCCCGCAGGCCGTCAAGCCGATTTTTTCGAGGCTAAGGCAATGTACCCAAACAACCACCAGGTGGCAGAAAGTTTCATCCCGCATTTCAAAATGATGAAGATCGCATATCCGTCAATAGTCGACTCCTTAATCTCATTTAATCATTACAATGAAGGTGATGACTGGCGAAATTATTCAAACGACGTTTCAATGAACCATTGTTGAAATGAATGAAAATGGTTATAGAAAATCGCCTACAGCCTAACGCCGACACAGCTGATTCTTTGATTGATTCTAAGCTGTTTTGATGTAGGGGATGGGTAAACTGGCGCGCTACAAACATGCTACCAATCAAATGTAATATTAGTAGGACTAGCCTACTTAGACACTTTAGTCATAGGCAACGTTGCCATGTTAATTTGGGCTAGAAGTGCTTGCTTGTGGTGGCGCTCCTGTCCGCTGCTTCTCCCGAATTGTGTGGCAAATTTGTCAGCAATCAGCTTAAATGTCAAATCATATTTATTTCTCTTTGTCGCCATGGTATTGGGGGAAACGCGGAGAAACGAGATGGTCAGTCCTCGTATTTTTTCTTTGCGTTTCGTTATAAGAAATATATAAGTAATAGTTAGTCTTCTTCCGTAGCCTATTGAACAGATACGGGACGCTCTTTGTTCCGTATTTTAAGGAACTAGGCCTACTCAATGCACACACACTACATTGAAAAACACACAAAGAAATCACTAAACATGTAGCCTACAACCTAATGACACTTTAATGCAGCGTTTCTCAAACTATGGGCCGCAAAACGTGGAGACTGCTGCTGGTCCGCGAGACATGGAGTGAAATTAGGTCCGGTGATCTGATAATTTGCTGCGCAATTGACCAAGCGGACCGACAGAAAAAGAAAGCAAACGTTGCTGCGGAAATGCTTGCTAATTTGATGTGTTTAAACATAGAGCCAAACAATTAGGTGTGTCTGTTATTATGACAATTTTCGAGCATAACTGCTTGTCCATAGCTCAGTGACAGGTGTTAATAGCCTTGCCATAAGCACTGCTGCAGGTGCTTCTTTTATTAGGCTATGCGGTTAGAGCATAAGCGCTTACTCATATAGACTATAACTCAGGGACAGGTGCAAAACCACCAACTGGGATGGATCGAAGGGCAAGCAAGCACTGCCACACAACGTGTCAACACTAAACAGAAAGTTTCCTACGATGGGGAGAAGTGGCCGCAAGGACTGCATCGATAAGATCAACGAATACAGTAATGGTTTACAACCCAGCTGGTATCCGCTGTTCATTCCGACATATCCCCACTCGGCGGTAGGCCTAGGCCTATTTAACTTTTCTTTTTTTTTCAAACAATGTGCCATTCCGACATGAGGTCATTAATAGGCTATTAATGTCATAACTATAGGCTATCATTAGGCTTACTATGCATGGCTGTAGGCAGCTATGTTTAGAGCGAACGTTTCAACTATGTTTGCCATGGTAGACAAAAACACTCAAATAAAACAATAGCCTAACAAATAACTGCATGCGTAATGGACACGGCTCTATATCCTAAATAATTTTCGAGGTTCGCCATTTGGTAATATGACCTATCCTTACTGACAATAATTGAGATTGAGCACAACTAAAGTTGCACGAAGGCAAAATACAGTCCTAAAAGCCTATTCTATATAGCCTGGCCAATATTGTAGATGTGCAAAAGCAGCATTTGCGTGCGTGCTTGCCGGTGAGGTGTAGCCTACAAAAATGAGCATAACATCTGATTATTAAAGTATGGCTATAGGATATAGGCTAGAGAAGAGTTGGTTTAAATTTCAAGTGTAGTAAAAACGTTTGTGCACATCCCCGGTCAAGGTGCAGAACAAGACTAGGCTAAATCATAAAAAAATGGAAAAAGGTTCGCACACTTGAAATCCTTCTTTTTTGATTTTATTTTATTTTCTTTATCACAAAGGAATGACGTTTCGACCGTGTGGTCTTCTTCAGATTAAAATTCAAGTACGTGCGCTATTTAACCCCTCGAGACCGACTGCAGTCTGCTGACACAGCCAGACGACTCTCCCAACCCATTCATTCGTTTTGGCCGATATAACCCATTCATTCGTTTTGTGCGTATATAGATTCCTGCATGCTGCATTACCGTGACCCTTAGCCTACCTTGTGGATGATTTTTTCTCATTGGAATACAGCAGGACAGAATGCCTTTTATCTAACAAACGCAAAAGCTGAGATTGTTGCAAGGACTAGGCTACTCAACAAACTTGTTTTTCGTTTCTGGGAGATCTCGTTATCGTTTTGGATTGTCGGATTTTTATACTTATTGTTTGGACTTATGGACAATGAACTTTGAGGGGTGGTTGTTAGTGCTTTACAAAGCTTTGTGTTAATAAGTGTCGGTCCTCCTATCCTTCAGCTCACTGCGCGATGCAGTTGCGCATAGTGGCCACGAAGTCATTAACTGTTTATGACACAATAGGCCTACATGATATTTGTGTTTTTCGTTTATTAGATTTAATGCATGTTTGAAATGTAAACAGGCCTTCAGTCCGTTAACTTAAGGCCTTCTTTTGCATGGGGTTGCTCGCATGTAACCTAGGCTATTATGTGCGTAGTGGCTGCATACGGTTTATTATAATAAGAGGCAAATTGTTACAGGACAACTTAAACTGACTTCCCAATGCTTCCCCGCAGCACATTACATTTTAATATAGGCTAATATAGGATGAACAAAGTCTATGCTTGCTATATTAAATCCAGTAGCCTAATAATTCTATGTGCCACGTCTTTTCACGATTTCGCAAGTGCTGTAGTAGGCTTCCCAGATAGCAAATCATTTTGGCTTTCCTTTGGCATACATGTGGCCTCTTTGGGCTTTGTTTGGCACAGGAAAAGGCCACTCAAAGGTTTTTGGGCAACCTGTGGCTTAATTATGATCTGCCTTAATTTTGGCCAAGTTATGGATTACGTCTGGTTAGCCAGCCGACAAGGTGATGAGCGGGACCGCATCTCATGACTTGCGCGTGCGTTCTTTGGGCGACCTATGGCTTAATTATGATTTGCCATAATAAATAAAGGGCGCCATGTAATTCTGGCTAAGTTATGGATTACGTCTGGTTAACCAGCCGACAATGTGATGAGCGGGACCGCATCTCATGATTCATGGGTGAGCTTTGGCTGTATCATGGCTTGCCAAAAGAATGCAGAGACCGGGAATTTTGAACATTTGAATTGCCCAGAGAAGAGCCTCCATCAGTTTGCCGTTGTGATAACTGAAGGTATGTAGCCTACATTTATTCTCTTTATCAAAAAGATGTTGTTCTTGTGTATAATAACGTTACGCCTTGTGTTTAATGTAGCCTAAAAAGACGTGTTAGATTTGAAGTAGGTAAATCGAGTACACCCGCTACCTTGGCGAGCAGGCTAGGCCAATAAGCGAGTTAGCGTACCGGTTGGAAATATGCAGACAAAAAAAATATAGCCTTTGCGTATTGCAGAAAGCTCTCACCTTTAAACCTACGAATCCGTTGGCCCAACTTGTTGCTAACTGAGGATCTTGCTCTCCTGGCAGTACATTAATCTCTTCAGGAGACTGTCATTGAGAGCTAGTGCCATAACTGTAACTTCACAACATAACGTAATCAATCACGTAGGCCTAAAGGAAGTTAGATAATTGGAGAAACGCATTTCCCCATGCAGTAGGCCTTGTTCCTTTGTAAAAAAGAATGTCCAATTGTACATTTCAGAATATTCTATGGTAATTAGGCCTAATTTCTCTGGATGTGACAGAACTCTGTTTGGATGTTTTAGGAAAAGGCTGGCTGTCCTATGCATGGTGCTAGGAGGGTGTAAATAGATAGATGGATGGCTAGCTGGGCAAATACACAGCCTACATGACATACCTACATATGTTGAGGATTCAGAACTGCCTTTTTATATTAAATGATGCTTTTGTATTTTTCAGCTCTTCTGCGTGACCTGTTGGTGAACCAACAAATCCTGTTGGACCAGCAGAGGAGCATGTGATACAAATAATTCAAGACCTACACTAATCCATCAAGATGTCCCCCACCTCCAGGCATATTGCCTATTTTCCCCTGGGTGACACACAGGTTCTGGAGGCCTTGGAGGGTGACCTGGCAACCCAGCGGGACCTTCGTCAGGAATTGGTGAGCTGCTTTGATTTCTCTAAGAGTGGGTAATGCTGAATGAATGGTAAAAATATTATGGTAATACAACCGGACCGGTTATTTTTCTTTTGTAGGTCATCACTATAGGATTGGCAGGGGGAGCCGATGTCAAAGATTTCTTTTTTTTTGAGAAACTGCATCTGAAGGCAGTAGTGATGGGTAAGCATTTAACTGTTCATCACTGTTTATTACAAGCATCCTGTTCTAGGCTCTGATAACTCTTTTCCAAAAGCTCCTGCACCTATATGCGGATTCTGTCAGACAATTATTCTTAGTAGAATTTAACAGAACTGAACTTCCAGAAAACTTCCTGAAATGTTTCTTGGAGACACAGACACACAAACCTATCTCCCACACTATGAGTTCTATTGGAACTTGCATCGTGAAAAATTGCTGTTTAAACCCAGTTATATCTGTTAAAATCACTGACACACACTTTCTTTGTGTATGTCTTCAATTTCAGATGCAGTGAGGCGCAATCCAACCTGCTCGGCTGCTACGGATTTACAGATCGGCTACAAAGGCTACGAAGAGATGGTTTTACTGGGCGCGATGTGAGGAAAAAACGTCAGCCGGCTCCCAACCAGGAGCTGCAAACTGAATGAATACCAATAAAAAACAAAAATTCACTTTAAAATACATTGTCACATTTTTTATGCATAATCCACATAGAACATAATTTAACATTTTAACTTATGAGCCTAGGATACTAGGACATTTTTGCGTAACTAATCCACATAAATAAATAAATAAAAAAGTAATGAATTGATAAATTAATTAATAAATAGCTATACTTTGGGTCAGTTATGGCATCACTGTGGGTCTGTTATGGCATCTTTTTGGCAAGGTTTTGGGATTTTGGCCACTCTTTGGGATACTTCTGGCTACATTTTGGTATTCCACAATAGGTTTTGGCTGGGCTTTGGCCTGTTTTTGTTTTTCTTTTGGCATGCCTAACTTGGGCCAAATTTGGGCCGTACATCATTCCAAAGCTTTGCCAAAATGGCATGCCAGTTTTGGCCCAAATTTGGGCCATAATGATTTTGCTATCTGGGTTCAAACATCGACAAACGTCTGTGAGACTACCCATTTCATGAAGAGCAATTGTCTTGTGCGATCATTCCCCCTCCCCCACACTTGTCTGACCAGTTCACTAGACATTATAGCCTACCTATATGCGGCATTGAGGACGATTTCCTCCCTTCCCCCTCTCTCTAGACAGACACTTCCTGACACTAGGGCTCGGGATCATGACATCAAAACTTCGCGGGCACAGCCACATTGGCAGCTTCACTCCTTAGTTTACTATGGATTACTATGGATTTACTCCCGCCTTTTAGTGTGTTCCTGTTACTTAGTTTTTGCCTTCTTGGTAGTATGTTGCTGTGTAGTGGGGTGTAACAGTGCAACCCACGATCGCACGAGGAAAAGAATAATTCGCTACTATATTTCTGCTTCTTGTCTTGTGCATCTAAATGAATGGATATTACGTTCAGTGCGCTACCAAATGGCGGCGATATTCCTAGAATGCAAGCGTGTGCCCGAGTCCTATTATGTAAATGTAAAATGTGTGTGTGTGTGTGTGTGTGTGTGTGTGTGTGTGTGCGCGCTGAACCACGAATTCACATATTAACCTTTCTTTTCAGCAGAAATCGCAATCATAAAAAAATCGCAAAACGTTTTCATAAAATAAAGCCTCTTGTCTTAATGGGTTCCGGAGGTTCGTAGAGTGAGTTTTGAACCCCGGTCGCTGACGTATGATTTAGATGCCTCAACCATTTACGCCACAGTTCGAGTGTCAATCTCTTTGCACTCAGCCAACAAATATAAAGGATTCAGTCAGTCGAGTTCATTTATTCGCGGCATGCACTTGAAACGCCGATCAAAAGTTCTGACATGTTAAACTGACGTTAGTCATTAATTCACCACATGATAAAATGCTGTTATATTGACGCACAGTAGCCCACGGTAGTCTGTGATAAAGTGCTGGGTAGCCTAAGCTACCCAGCGTCGCCGGTTAAAATGAACATGCCTCCGTTTTAAAATAGCCTATAGGCCTACACATTTCTAAGTATTCCTTGCATAAATGTAGCCTAAATGTCTATCTTGTCCATCTCTTTCGTCTTCGCCTTGACAATAATAGCCTATTCACGGAAATGCGGTCTTGTAACCGTAATGAATTAATGAATTAATCTAAGGTTGCCTATATCGAGTCTTTCAGGTTGAATTGAAGGCTTCTAAAACCATTTTCATTAACTTCAACAATGGTTTATTGAAACGTCGTTTGATTATAATTTCGCCAGTCATCACCTTCATTTTAATGATTAAATGAGACGGATATGCGGAGCATTTCTCTCCCTCTCCATTGACCAAAACGTTGCTCTGGCATCTCTGCTGGACTGACTGAGTTATAGGCTACGTCGAGTGAGAGAGCCAGCTGTGCGGTAGGCTACGCTGTAAAACATTCGAAAACTCTGAAACTGCAATCTGACATGCCGAGCGTGATGTCTCTGTTCTCCGCTTGTCGCCAGCGCGGTGTCTTCGTGTTTTTCCGTGTTTTCCGGTATGAGCCGAACCTTCATTTTATTAAGGCGGTCTTATGTTGCCCCCTTGCGGTTGCAGTTTTAATTAAAGTCCCGATGCTTCGGGAGTCCCGATGTGCGGGAAAGAAAGGAGCATTCTCA